>NC_046154.1:202151174-202236174 GCF_011064425.1 Rattus rattus | reverse complement strand
AACACATATACACAAAAATGCACATGTACCCATACACACACACAAACATATACGGGCACACTACAAATGCACATGCATATATACACACATACACATACACACATACTCATATACACATACAGACACAAAAATGCATATGTACACATACTCATGTATATACACACATACAAAAAGATACATGATCACACATATAAACACACATTCACACACATACATACATGCTTACACACACAAATGACAAATGCACATGCACACATACACACACAAATAGACACACATACAAATAGGAGTCCGCACATATTCTCATGACGTCTTAAGATTTTGATTTTAGACTTTGTATTGGGCTGAATGCAGCCCTCATATGGCAGGTTAAACATCCAGGGATTCTGCTAGGAGAAGAACAACTCCCCTCCCCCCACCTCCATCCTCTTCCTCTGCCTCTTCTCTTCCCCCATCCTTCTTTCCCACTTTCTCTGGTCTATCCATTCTTCAGTTAAACGCTACACTTCGTTTTCAGAGCATACTTTGTAAGGGATTAAAATGCAGTGTGTGTGTGTGTGTGTGTGTGTGTGTGTGTGTGTGTGTGTGTGTGTCATTTTCTGGTAAGATGAGCAGCATGCTCTCCCTCCTGATCATGACCAGCACATTCTGCCTTCTGACCTCTAAGCAGCCATTAAGATAAGAAACCTAAAGGACCAGGTTCGTGCATGGAAAGGAGAGTAAAGACAAGTCAGGAAGAAGGAATAAAAGTGGAATAAAATAAACTAATAATAAAAACTTATACTGTAACTAGAACTTGTATTAAAATGGTGTGGCCAAATTATACACCATGGGAGAAGTGAGGCTTTGCCTACATTGCTTTGTCTGAGAGATTGAACTGTATCCCTCTGTGCACATGAAACAAAATCTGGGCTGCTTGTAGACCAGGCTTACGTGGGAGCTGGCAGATGCAGAATCTCAAACCCATTTAGATCCACCAGAGCTGGTCTGCCGTATAAGGAGGATCTCAAATGATGCAATGCCATGGACATTTGGAGAACCTGGGCTAAGGGAGCTCTTGAAACATAATCATGAGATTCCAGACAACCGTCAGAGCCTACACACTGTACCGGCAGTTGCAAACCGAAGAGTAAATCCAGCAATGCAGAGTAAATTCTGCAAACCCATGAAGACAATCGATCGAATCAGGATATTCAAAATTAATGATAACGAAATGAAGCCATGCCTCTGTTGTTCCCGGGTAGGTGACCAGCTGTTCCACTGTCTAGACTCAATCTCTTATCTGATGACGGGGATTCTAACAGGCATCCCGTAGTTGTGGTAGAGATGAAATAAGTGTACCTGTACGATCTTTGGTTGTCAGGGTACATCATATATTTCAGGGCCAGGAAGCAAATAAAAATAATGATGGTGGAGCTGAGAGACAGTGGCTCAGTGGCTAGAGCCCTTGCTCCTCACGCGGAAGACCAGAGTACAGTTCCAAGCACCCACACTGAGTGGTTCACAGTTGCCTCAACTCCAGCTCCAGGGGTGACAGGTGTTCCTCTTTGGTACCATTAGCACCCCTACTAACGAACACCCACTCACACGGAAAATTAAAAATAAAATAAAAAAAAAGATACTTTTCCCCAAAGCCAAATCAGAACCCTCAAAGATGGAAAGGATTCAGACCAGAAAACGCTGCAGAGAGAACGCATTTCACAGATAATTAGCAAATCGCTATAACTTAGCACTTAAGAAACCATCAAGTATTTCAAAGTCAATACCATGGTTCGGTTTTACTGTGATTTTTTTTTTTTACTTTACCCTTTGTTTTGTTTTAAGCTTCATCTCTTTCTCTTTTCTTTCTTAGCCGGAAGTTTGCTCGGTAGGGCAGAAGAAGATGAGACACATGAAAGGAGGAACCCATGGAGAAGCTGTGGGGGTAAAGTCACGTTCTTAGGACTCTAGCGCTGTGCCAGCTCTGCCAAGCTTGAGGCAAACGGAGGAGTCTCCTGCAGCGTTTCCAAAGAAGCCAGACACAAAAACAATCTGAAGCCAAGTGGGCTGAGGTGTGAGAGTCCTCACGCTGTGTCGAAGACCCTCCCTCACCTTACTTCAGACACACGAGGGAAAGCATGCCCACCCCTGTGCACACCCACACATACACTCTCATGTGCGCTCACACACACGCTCCACCTGCACATCCCCTGTGTCTTTCTTTTCTACTCCACACAGTGGTTTCTGGAAACTGTACTCTGTCTAATATATCTGTAAGAGGGAAAAAAAACAAGTAATTTTAACTTCCTTTAGAAAACATCTTTTGGCCCTGAAATGTATCGGCAAGCACATGCAGCATGAGGCGCTCTACAGAGTAGGCTGTGAGCATTGCTAAGGTTCCTAATAACACTTGAACCTTCTTTTTCCTAATTATCCCCTAACTCACCACTCCCTAGAATGAACCTATTAGTGTACTTTACTGTATTAATAGATCTTTTATTAGCAATTATGTCTCAGAATTGCTTTTTATATAAAAGCCCTGTGCTAACAGTGTCATCCCATTGATCTTACCTCAATGTGCTCCTTACGTCATTTCAAACGGCTAATAACTTGCTAATATAACTTTACAGGTACATTTTGTACCTTTCTCTTCGCTGATTGTAGACCTACCAGCTCATTAAACACTGTGAGAGAACACAGGCACCAGCCCTTTCTTTTAACAAGCCAGCCATGTGGAATCAAAGTGTAAGTCCTCTTTCTTGTAATGATCTTGACGTACCTCCTCCACAATGCCGGGAGGTGAGACGTGGGCAGGGAGCGCCTCCCAGAACTGCTTCTAAAAAGGATAATTAAAGTTTGGGTGGTATTTCTAAGGTTGGCTTTCAAATGTTGTTTTAATCTCCCCTTTCCTTTCCTGTGTCATTTCAAGATCTTGTCAGTGCCATTAGCGAGCTGAATGGGGTGCTGGCCAAGGTCAACTGCGGAACAATGAAACAGCACAAGCACATACTTCCACATAAATACAGCTAGTCTGTACCCGTTCCTTGGGACAACAGCAAGCGGCTATCAGTTAGCTATAAAGGCACTAAGGATGGGGCAAGTCTACAAAAATCCCCATGGAGTAAAGAGTGGTTAAAAGTCACAGCTGAAAGGCACAGGAGTTTTGAATCCTACTAGTTCTTGCCCTTGTCCTGGCTATTTAATAAGCCATTTCAAAGTACAAATATGCACAAGAGAAATATGTTGGAAATGGTTCCTATATTCATTGAGAAACTACAATGGACAATAAACCAGTATGAGAACAGTGGCCTCTCATGGAATTTATCATATTCTTATTAGGCAGCTGTCACATGACTGAAAGATAAAAAAAGAAATAAGTATACATTGTTTAATTTGAATACCATCACTCCAGTCAGATTAATGCAAGATGACAAATTTGTTCAATGATTGTATTCTCTTATTATACCCACAACTTACACTTTCAAATAAAACCGTTTTCTTTCTTCCGTCAGAGACCCTTTTTGATATCTGCTTTCAAAGTCTTCACTCAGACTCAGAGCCCACTGCCTTCATTCCTGGGCAGATATTTTCATAATCTCTCTCACATGGACAAAAGTATTAATAGGCTACATCCAAGAAGCCAGCAAGCTGAAGTAACAGCTCAGAGGAGCTAGGCACTCCATTTCTTCTCCCCTTTCAGGGAGAGTAGGTGATTCTCCAAAAATAATGAAATGCAATATATCAACCTGTCTGCCTAGAGAACTAAACTTGTTCAGAATAAATTAACTTAAGCCACCAATCTGGAGAGTTGAGATGCAAATGAACCAACATGGGTACATTACCAATTACAAATCTCCTCCTCACCCCAGTGATGGTCCGGAAAGTGACAGCAGATCTCTTTAACAGTAGCCTCTCCAGTAAGCCTGCGAACACTGTACTGTGCTAGCCTTTCTCAAAGGCTGTCTGTCTAGCCATTTCTTTGAGTGAGCTTTCGCATTGGGGGATTCTGGGTGTCCAATGAGTAGAGAGCTTCTTTTAAATTTTAATAAAAGCTTGCAAACAGAGGGACTGCAGATGAATGAACTGACCACTAAGTATTTCCGCTTCAAGTATTTGTTATGTTAGTTTATGCTTATGGATGTTTCACTGCATGTATGCCTGTGCATAACATGCTCACCTGGTACTGGCAGGGGCCTCCAAAAGGCCACTGGATCCCCAAAAGTGGAGTGACAGATGATTGTGAGCCACTATGTGGGGGGTGCAGAAAATCGAAACTGGATCCTCAGACAGAGCTGGTGCTTCATTTTATAGTGAAACGATCTCTTCCTTTCTAAATTATATTGTGCTGATTATTAATGCTATTTTATTTTCAGATATCCTAAACTTCCAATCTACCTTATCACTTTAGCTCGTTAATCACCTTTCAAAGATCATTTAGAATGTGACATCAATCACAAGGCTTTTCCACCGACTGCTCTGATCTCTCCCTCCTTTGAATACAAAACCACTTGGAATTCATTTTTATTTCAGAATCTCTTATAACGTACTTTCCAATTATGTATTTTAAGCTGTTCCTTTTCCTGACACACCATAGGGTAAAATTTCCAAAGGTAGGGGTCATGTTTCCACCAGGCCCTAATCTCAGCATGAGCCACACATGCTACAGAAGTTCAATTCAGTGCGACTTAATACAAATTACTTGCCACAGAATGTGGATCCAGGTGATTAAAGATAACTTAAAATTTTCTAGAAAATAAATAAGACATACTCACTTTAAAAATATCAACTTTTAAAATAAAATTTAAAAATGCATGAAATAAAGGTTACTTTTCCAAAAGGCTAAGTAGGCTACATCTGTTACGAACATCTATGTAGGGAAGGGAATAAAATTTTAAAGAAATAAAAATGTGTAGAAAACTCAAATGTACTCTAGAAAAGACAAACATTGGAGTCTCTTCTGTGTTCTGATGTTTGCTGGTTCCTCTAATGAACTATAATTGCATGACTATAGCAAAAGTAGACTTTCTTTTTAGGGGAGGGGGGATCCCCACACACTGGGTTCAGTTATGCTCTCCCTAGTCACATGAGAAAGAAAGACTTCTGAGGTTTCCTTTAAACAATTAGATGCTAAACAGAGACAAAAGTGCACGTAAGATGCAGGAATGGGAGGATAGAATTCTACCGAAAGAGCCGAGGGTCAAATTTAGATTTGATGGATGTGGAAACAGTGTGGCATGTGTGTTTCATATGCAGAATAACATTGCAGAATATTTTTAAGATGCAACCAACAATCACTGGAGTCCTGGTGATCAAAGCTAAGGGATCAAGGCAAGGGCTGCTATAGGAACCTAGGCAGCAGACAGTTTGGATCCATTTAAGACAGTGGATGCCCAATGCAGAAGTAGAGGAAAGCCAATGACAGCCTATTGAAGTGTGGGTTTTGCTGAGTGTTGTAATGCTAAGCGTGTGCCCCAACACCTGGTTGCCCCAGAGACAAAAGAAAGAGAGCACATAGACCCAAGTGATGTTATGTGACCTTGCCCCCAAGTCATTTCTGATTGGTGACTATAGTTGCTGACAGCCAATATCTGGATAGAAGAGTCATAGGTAGATTTTAGGGCTCCCAGGCCCAAGAGGGGATTCAGAGCGGAATCCAAAGGTAGAGAAAAAGGGGGAGGAGGGAGAGAGAGTTGCCAGAGATTAGGAGTCAAGAAAACATGGCCCTGAGTGCTGGCCAATTGGAGTTAAGAGCAGCCCAGATACATCATAGTAAGTAATAATTTGGGGTTATTGATATAAAAATAGATTCTAATAGCATAGAGAGTAGATATCTGCCTAGTTCTTGTGCTAATTCAGGCTTATTGTAAATATAAAGGCTGTGTGTGTCTTTTATCCTGGAACTAAATGGTCAAAGGCAGGGTAGAAACCCTGGATTGGAATTAAGAATGTTCACAAGGTATCAGGCTCTTTCCACTTATCTGTAGCCTAGGCTAGCCTGAGGCAATCTTCCTGCCTTTGCCTCACAAGGGATGGATGGATTTGCAACATCTGAGCCTTCTTTCCCTTTCTTCAAGAGGGAATTTATTTGTTTTCTTTTCTTCCAGACAGGGTTTCTGGAAATTCTGGGTATCCGGCCACTCATCCTGTAGACCAGGCTGGCAGGAATCACTGACTGGAGCTCCATGAGCAAAGAGGAATGGGATGATGGCAAAAGTGCAGGCAGAGCTGAGTAACAAAGGAAGGGTGCGATGGACTAAGCGAGAGAGTGGAAGTTTGCAGCGTGATCCCTCCTGGGACTTGACATGGGAACAGTGGTCAGAATACGAACTGGAGTGAGTGTTACCTGCTGTTTGTTCCTGTGAGAAAACGCTGTGAGCAAAGGCAACACCCAGAAGAAAGTTTATTTTGACTTGTGGCTCCAGAGAGAGTCCCTAAGGCAGGAAAGGCATGGCAGCAAGAAGATGGCACAGAAACAGTAGCAGGGGCAAGAGCAGAGAAGCGAAGCAGAGACAGGGAGCTAGAACTGGGCATTCCATACGCAATGGTTCTCACCTGCCTCAAGGCTGAGACCTTTAACACAGTTCCTCACACTGTGGCAGCGACGAACTATGGAAAGTTTTGGTTGCAACTTCAGAGTTGTAATTTTGCTCCCATTGTGAACTGTGGTGTAAACATCTGTGTCTTCCAACAGTCCTGGGCAACCCTAGTGAAAGGATCCTTCACTCCAATGGGGCCGTGACCCAGAGGTTGAGGGTCATTGTTATAATGTCTTAAAACTGGCCCCAGGTGACTCTTCCTCCAGGAAGGCTGCTAAAGTTTCCACAACTTCCCAATCAGCAATGCCAACTGGGTTCACTTACCTGAGCCTATGAATCTATTTCTTATTCTAAGTACCACAGAGCTTCACTAGGCACGGTATTTTCCAGAAAGATTGATCCAGAACTCAACATTCCAGGTAGAAAAAAAATCAGAAAGAAATCTTTCTTTTGTTTGAGGTGTTAATGCTCTCAGGAAGATCACCTGCCATTTTCAGACACGGTTTAATATCCCTTCATTGCTGGGATCCCTGTTTACTCTTAAGTATTATATCTTGTTCATTTTTTCAAGGCTTCTGTTACACAGATGGAGTCAATTTCTTCTTCCAAATATAAACAAAATCACATTCATTATCAGGTAGCTGGCATCGCTGTAAGTGGTTCAGCACACAAAATAAAGAAGCAAAACACCCTCACGTGTTCACAGGGTGAACACAAAGTCCCTGTCCTTCATGGATGCTGTAGGTGGGACATGGCCACTTCAGACCCAGCTGTTTCTGGGTTCTGAGTCATTCTCTCTAATACCAGCAGAGATTTTAATAGGAAATGAGTCACATTTCTTTGAAGACACAGTTACTCGGTTACTTGGAAATAGATTAAATTGAGCCGTGTTGTTGCTACTGTGTGTACAGCAACTGGCCTTTCAGTTTGGGGTCTTTGCTTTGCCCCTGTGCTCTGGTTTTTGGTATTTTAACCAACAATTGGGGATTTGTGAGTCCTTTACCTAAAATATATTTACTTTTCTTGGCCTGTATTTACCTGCTCTTCAAGTGTGTTTCAGCAGTTAGAGTCCCCTAACCGTCCACCATTGGCAGGCTCACTCATCCTGTCCCTCTGTGCATCCTCTATATTCCAAGTTGACTCTCAATTGCTCGTACCTGAGTTAATCCTAAATTTTTGAGCCTTTCTACATGGAACTTGTTGCCACGTTCTAATAGGAGTAAGATCTGCCAATCTGATATGCACCACTACATCAAATCTAGGGTTTTTGTTTCATGTTGTTTTGAATGAATGAAACTTTAAAAAACGTTTTTATTATTGTGTGCATGTACATCCATGTGGATATGTATACCATGGGTGGCCTGTGGAGGAGAGGACAGCTTTGTGGCATCTGTTCCCTCTTTTAGTCTTTAGGTAAGGTCTAGAGACCACATTTAGTTAGTCGGCTTGCAAAGTCTTGCTAAAATTCCTTCCCCAAATTAGACATAAACAATGTCTACTCCAGTGGTTCCATGACCCCTTTAGCAAGCCTTTATCTCCAAAAGTATTTATATTACATTACCAATTCATAGCAGTATCAAAATTATAGTTGTGAAGGAGCAACAAACATAATTTTATGGCTGAGCATCACCACAAAATGAAGAACTGTGTTAAAGGGCCACAGCATTAGGAAAGTCGGAAAGCGCTTGTCGACCCATCCTTCTAAAGTCACAATGACAAACAAAAGTATGATTCCACTAAAGTTCATCCAGGGACCAATGAGTTCATTAGGCTTACTTGTAGAACAATGAGTGAAAGGTGACAGGTAAGAAGAGCACAGGTGACCTTAAAAGTAGTCATACTGGAAGGTCTACACCTAAGAGGGATGATGGCTTCCCCATGGTTATGTACAGGGAAGCACACTCCCCCTCATGCTCCCTCACCTGTATACTCTAGCCCCTCCCAGAGGCTCTAAGACCAGGCACAATTAGAACATAACTGTATATAATTGGTTGTGAAGGATACCTGGATACTCAGGTGTGAGTCCCATGACCCTCCATACCCACTTCTTCTGAAAAGGAAGGTCAACTGTCAGTAAGTCCAGGTATGATGACTTTTGGCAGCAAGCAGGCATTTTGGCAGCAAGCAGGCAAAGCCAGACTCCCAAAGATAGTTGAGTTGGCTTGAAAAATAGTATTATCTTCTCATAGGTCCCAGTCTGATTCTTACACACACACACACACACACACACACACACACACACACACACAGCATGTGTGCAAATCACATACACACACATTCTTGAAGGGTCTATTATATATTATGACTGGAGATTTCTAAGACAGAGACAGAGATCATTGCATACTCAATATTTATATTTACAAATATTAATATACCCTAAAATAGAAGACTCTAAGAAAAATCAAAACCATTCTGGAAAGATCCATGCTGCGACATAAACATCCTACAATTTGCAGTAAAATATTGCAGGGATCAGTTGGAAAACTCCATGGTGTTTCTGTTAAGTTATCCCGGTCTGATCTCTAACCTCCATGCCTACTGGCCTCCCTGACCAGACTTTCTTCACAGATAGACATCACTTTCATGACAATGTTCTTGAATGCTCTCTTGTGTGTGATCTTGCCTTTTGTTTCTTTGTTGTGTGAGTCAGCCTTGCTTTTGTGGAAGTTTGAAAAAAACCCACAAATTACAGGTTCTACTTACTCAACTCTTCCTTCTGGGAGTACTATATTTTTGAGTGAGATTACCTATGTGTATCACATGTAGGGACCCTCCTACAAGGTATTCTGCATGACTAAAATAGTTACAACTAGACTCACAAGGAAAGCAAGGCACCTGTTTGAGGGCAATAATCAAACTATAGAATAAAAAAATTCATATGTTATTTAGTATACATGTCTATAGCCTTATAATTATGAAGTTGTGCATGTAGCAGGTCTGTGATATTTGGCCAGTTACCCCTGTCCAAGGGAAGACCGATAAGGAATCCACTGGGGATGCCTGCCTCTGCTTCTTCTCAGTTGTCCTGATATTCCGTTGATCCTACACCATTCATATGTGTTAACACCAGGTGGTTTTGTTCTTTATCACTATACCCTTGACCTCAATGTTTCCTTTTTAAATAACAATTACAAACAACCCTATTAATTCCCAGACTCATGCTTGTAATGCAGGGTTAAAGACGCTAACACAAGAATATTGAGTTTGAGGAAGACTTAGCTATGTAGTGAGTTTTTAGGCTAGCCTAAGCTACAGTTTCAAAATGCTCAGAAAAATAATCCAAAATAGAATTAAATTGATCAATGTAATAGGTACTTAAGATAGGGCCGAGATAGGCAGTCATTCACAAAACTCATTCCATCTTCCTTCTGAGCCATGAACTAGACATCCCTTCCTTAGATGTATTTGACGTATGTGTAGCAATTTGACTAGAGAAGGCAGTTAGAGAACTTCAACCATGCATATTCCTCCTTACGAAGTGATCCTTATACCTCCAGACTGCCTGGAGAGAGAGAGTCTTAAGAGCCAACATGGGAATTGTGAAAAGAAGACAAATACCACAAAAATAAGTGATCCTGCATTTCTCTGTCAATTGGAAAGACTCGTCCGCCCACGTAGAATGCCTGTTTGGACATAACAGGAAAGAGCGATTATCCCTCTGGGGAAAGTCACTGAAATGTGTAGGTTAATTTATCACAGTACTCAGGGTTACTGTAGTAAACCAGGTTCCCACTATTTAGATCTAGAAATACTTGATGTCTTCTCACTATGTATATAAGTCAGGCATTTTTGTGATTCAGTTATTTCTCCAGAGCATTTGTCTTGGGTTTTATTTCCAAATGCTAGTCTTACCTCAGTTTCTTCCCCAGCTATAGATGCCTTTCCTCTAGTTATCCAGAACAAGAGTTTGTGTATATTTTGTCTTCCAATTCTTTGGCATAAAGGGCATGTGAAGCAGAGCGAGCCAAACCAGCCACTTCTCAAACATGCTCACTTTGTACTGATGTACTGTGGCCAGCCCAGACTACAGCAGATCTCCTGTAGGCAGATCGGCCATAAAGATCAATCCTCCAAATTAAATTCCACATTAGGAATTCAGCTAGCAGCTGAAAGAGAGTGCCCATTGCCCTGGCCATGGCCATGACATGGGAGTTGGAGGACAGAAAGCTGTCCCAGATGCCAGGTTCCCTACCTCAGAGATGGTTCAACAGGATCCCATCTCCTCTTCCTCTGGGACTCATAAATGGATTTCACTGTGCTTGTTGTGGTAGATATTTTTCCTCTGGGCCCTATTACTGCTTATAATTTAAGGTATGTTACAGATGTTTTTGTTTCTCTGTTGTGTTTATACAAGTTACATTAGATCAGGATGAAAAGCACTTTGAATCTACAGTCTTCCATGGCCATTCTTTCTCAGATTGTCACAAATCTTCCTGGCCCACAGTCAACCTAAGCTGTTGCAAAACATAAAGGTTGTTTGATTGTTTGCTTGTTTTTGGTGTGTTTGTGTGTGTGTGTGTGTGTGTGTGTGTGTATTTATATATGTGTTTGTATATTTGTATATGTATGTGTGTATGTGAGTGTGTATGTGTGTGTATGTGAGTGTACATGTGGTGTGTATGTGTGTATGTGTGTATGTGTGTGTGCTTGTGGGTATTGTGTGTGTATGTGTGTGTTGTGTGGGTGTTTATGTGTGCATGTGTATGTGTATGTATGTGTATGCTTGTGTGTGCATGTGTATGCATATGTAAGTGTATGTTTAAAACTGAGAACTAGTTCCAATCCATTTTCTATCATTAATACTAAAGAGTATTACTCATTGGGTACTTACTAAGCCCTGATAAGCATCCATGCTATATAAAATTCTACTCTTGGCTCTAGCTATGAACAGGCAAGGTTTACCCTCTGCTTGTGTGTAATGTGAGGTATAGTCACAAATAATGAAAAAGAACCATAAAAAGACAGATTTCTGCTATACTTTCACAACGATTACCAGATATGAAAAATTTTTTCTACTTATATCATTAAGAGTTTCAAGCATCTGACAACTAAGTTGAAAACATTTAGATTCTATGTTTGTGGTTCAAAAGAGGTACTGTGTGTTGTGGTGTATTTACCTGCACTTTTCTGGAAAGCTTTGTACAGTTAGTAAAGAAACCTCATTTTACTTAGATGACACAGCACCAAGCAAAGAGTCAGCAAGTTATGTCTACAAATACTTCTGTCCAAAGAATGCTTGATCTCTTTCCACTGGGGCCAGTGATAGCTGCTTTTACTATTCACCCAGGAGTCACACAAAGTACTGTAGTGACCATGAAAACGGATTCATCTGCTGTAACAGAAACCACCCCAATAAATCTGTTGCTTTCAATTCAGACTCAAACCTTTCCTGGTGTTACTATCACAATCATAGTTTTAACTCATAGAAATTATTTCTAGGCATATCCTCAAACTCACAGTGAAAAGGAGAACAAAAATAGGGCAGCCAAACATACACCTGCTCTTATTCCAAGAGAAGTGGCTGTGAGGGTACATTCATCAATCACTCTCTAAAAAGTAATGAGAAAAGTAAAAAGTCTTCGGGAAATCAATAACAAGGCAAGGGGGCGCATAGGAGACAGATGGGAGACTGAATAATTAGGATTTCGATGAGAAGACATTCTTACTCTGGCTGTTATTTAAAATACAAAATGTGATGAGATGTTTTTTTAAATATCATTTTTTCAAAAATAATGCTATTATTTTTGGAAAATTTTTGGCACTGACCTACCTAATCATGGTCTTATTCACAGCCAGTTTTTCCTGATGTGTGTGTAATTAAAGCTTGGAGAGTGAGGAATAGAAAACATGCAGATTTCTCAGAAAGCATGCATTTTTGTAAAGCAAACATTTTATTTAGAGCTTTATTTTGTGGCTCTGTGGTGAGGAGATGTTTCTAGATGGCTGTCAAATGCCCTTAAAAGAAGGACACATACACACGACCTCCCAGAATAAATGCAAGCATTTATGTTTTTGTAAGCCAGCAAAATTATAAGTGGCTTACATGGTTAACTATATTAGTCAGAGAGGGGTTTTTGTTACTCATATACCTCAAAGATTTTGCTATTACCAGTTTAGAAAAAGAAGGGAACAACCATAAAATAAGACCCACAAATACTGAGTTTTAACAGAAAAACAACCAACCAGCTTTAGGAAGGTTGGAACAAACATCTATTTTGCATTCCTGTAGGTTTTGAAGTAGAAACAGGTAGAATAATCAAGGCGCTTTGCCACAATTTCAGATAATTAATAGTAAACCTCAAATGCTCCAACTTTCAGCCAAGGTTTCGCTAGTCTGCATCATCCTCACAAGTATTGAAATGGGAGGGAATGAATTAATAAACAAAATTAAAATTTCCAGGTAAACAAAAGCATTATTCCTCAGGTGTATATTTAAAAAATAACCCAAAAGTTCCTAGGTTTAAGACATGTTGTTAAGTATCATTGACGTCTCACCTACAGTCTTAGAGGCAATGCTGTTATGGACTTCAAAGACAAAAGGATAACGTTGCACAAGTGAAGAGACCTTTAGATCACTCTTGTTCGAGGATGCCCTTCTAATAGCGCCACTTCTATACGCAGTGCAATCTCTCTCTCCCTCTCCCTCTCCCTCTCCCTCTCCTCTCTCCCTCTCCTCCCCCTCTCCTCCCTCCCCTCTCCCTCTCCTCTTTCCCTCTCCTCTCTCCCTCTCTCCCTCTCTTCTCTCCCTCTCCTCCCTCTCCCTCTCCTCCCCCTCCCTCCTTTCTCCTCTCTCTCTCTCTCTGTCTTTTATTACTATTTTACTATTTTTCAACATATTTTGTCCACGTTTTCTTCCTCTCCAACCCCATCCAGATTCCCACTACTTCCCTACCCATCCAACTTCATGATAGCTCCCTCTCGAAAACAAAACAAAACAAAGAAAAAAGGGGGAAAAAACCAAACAGATAACAAGAACAATAAAACCCAATATCTTGGTTAAGATTTCTATTCATACAACAAAACACCAAGAACAAAAAGCAAATCCGGGAGGAAAGAAAGGGTTTATTCAGCTTACACTTACATAGTCATTAGTAGAAGAATCCAGGATAGGAACTCAAGCAGGGCAGGGACCAGGAAACAGGAGCTGATGCAGAGTCCCTGAAGGAGTACTGCTTACTGGCTTACTTTTCATGGCATGCTCAACCTGATTTCTTTTAGAACCTAGGACCACCAACCAGCCCAGGGATGGCACCGCCCACAATGGGCTGGGCCCTCTCTTATCAGTTGTTAACTAAGAAAATGCCTTACAGCTGGATCTCATAGAGGCTTTTCTTCAACTGAGGCTCCTTCCTCTCCAATGCCTCTAGCTTATGGCTAGTTGACACAAATCAGCCACCGCACCATATTTTTAAAAAAATATCCTACCTAAAACAAACAAACACAACAACAAAAGCAAGCAAGCAAGCAAAGAACAAAAATTCCAAACAAAAGAGAAAAACAAACGTTGGCGCCCTTTTTGTGTTGGCCAACTACTCTTGGGCATGGGGCCTCTCCTTGAGTGTGGTTGATATGCCCAGTGACACTCCATTGAGTAAATTGGCTTTCCAATTACTAGGTTTCCAATTACTATTGCAAACAGCTTTTGGTTGGAAGTGGACTTTGTGTCTTTGCCTCCTCAGTGGTTTTGACTGGTTTGAACTTGTGCACGTGTTGTCCATCTGGTGATAGTCTCTGAGTGCGTGTGTGTATCTATGCAGGTCTAGAAGACACTATGTCCTTGAGCCAACCATCACCTCTGACCCTTACACTCTCTCCACTTCCTCTTCCATACAGCTCTCTGAGCATTGAGGGGAGGGCTGTCCCTTCAGGAATGGGTGCAAGTCTCTCTCTCTCTCTCTCTCTCTCTCTCTCTCTCTCTCTCTCTCTCTCTCTCTCCACAGTGTATAGTTGTGGGTCTCTGTGTTATCATCTTTTACAAAAAGAAGTTCCTGTGATAAAGGGAGTACAGAGCTGACAGTGCCAATGTGGCCAAGAACTGCAAAGTGGATGTTGTTATGAGGAAAACCTACTATTTTTATTCAACAAATGGAAAATAGCAATAGAAGGATTTCTAACACTGGTGCTCTCTTGTAAGCTAAGATCACAGTCACAGCCCGGTGGTTAGGACCTTCCACTTGTAATCACAGCATAGCACAGTCAGAGAATGGATCACACCTGAATCAGAATAGGAGGCCAGCTGCTTCAGGTAAAGCTGTGTCTATGTGTTGCTCTAAAATGATTTCCTAGCAAGGTAAAACTGTGCTCATTAGTTTTCTAAGCAGCATGACTCAGAAACAAGAGAGAAAACACATTTCATTCCCTAAGAGGAAAATTAATTTTAAGTATTATGCTGTTTTTAATTTGTGTGTGTGCATGTATGTGTGCCTGTGTGTGCACGTGTGTGTGTGTGTGTGTGTGTGTGTGTGTGTGCACAGCTTAAAGTTATTTATCTCTTTGAGGGATTTTGTTCCATGTAGATTCAAGATTGTTTTCATATTGCTGTTGAAATGATCATTTGAATTTAAGAGATTGCATTGAGCCTTGTGACTGCTGGAGATGGTGTGGGTATTCTCACCATGTAAACCTTTCGTTCTGTGAGTGCAGGATAGCTCTCTTAGTTTGTGTTCATTAGTTCCTCTCATTCTAGCAAACAAAGGTCATTGCATACCACGATATGGATTCTATCTTTGCTCAGAGGCATTCACTTCCTGATCTCAAATTGTAATACACAGCTATAGTGATGAAAATCATGATAGCAGCATAACATTAAAACCTTCACACAGTCAACTAAGTTCTACAAAAAACATCAGGAATGCACAGTGAGAAAAGGACAATAACTTCAATAAATAGTATTGGCTGATAGAAAACAACCTAAGTGTGTGTCAAGGTTTGAATAAAGACACTGTGGCATACACCTCCACAGTGGGATATAATGTTGCCTTAAAAGGAGGGAAATGTTGCCATCTGTAGCAACATAGTAGAAACTGAAGAAGTCAGAGGAGAAAAAAATCTGAAGAATTTCACTTAAATGGTTACATTTTACAAGTTTTTAAACTGAGTGGCCTGGTGGTTAAGAGGAATCAGGAAGTAAGGGAGAAGATGAGAGCAGTCAAAGGGAAGCCATTTTCATCTAGAGGCTTAACATGAATCCAGTTGTCTTTAGTTTATAATAAAATGTTATACACGGGAGTTTGTGAAGTAAATCTCGTGCCAGCCACAGAAAAAGATGAAGGTTCTAGCTTGATTGTGAGCAGCAAGGTACAGATAGCAAGATATCATACTGTTTAACTTAAAAATGAAATACATATTCTTATTTTCTCTATTCTCTATTCTCTCTCTCTCTCTCTCTCTCTCTCTCTCTCTCTCTCTCTCTCTCTCTCTCTCTCCCTCTCTCTCTCTCTCTCTCTCTCTCTCTCTCTCTCCCTTGACATGAATGTGAAGCACAAATGTCAGCCTGCAGGAGTCAGGTCTCTCCTTCTGCCAGGTGGGATCTTGGAATTGAACACAGCCCATCAGGTTTGGTTGCAAACACTTCTATTCACTGCTATCTCCATGGCTTCTGTTTTTTTCTTTACTAAGTCAATTTATCTTAAAAACATTTAGTGTAACCTCTTCAATTGCATCTCTGTAGAATCAGGTTGACCTTTTAGTTCTCTCCTAAATTGCAAGCTTGTTTTGTAGAACTTGTAAGGATTTATGATAGGAATGTATTCTTCTGCTTCCGAGTGCTGGGCCTAATGTATCTCTATTAACCTGACATCATTTATCCTACCACTCAGATCTGACGTGGCCTCATTTAATGTGGGGCTATGTTTTATGGTGAAGATGGCTCATGTTGTAATTAAGCTTGTTCCTCCTTGAATTTCTAACATTTATTTCCATTTTTCAGTCACATAAATTCATGTGAAATTTCTGGCTATTATAATTGTGTGTAAAATATGATGTTCAGTCTTCCTTTTTTACCTTTAAATACTTTCTCCATGATCTTAACATTAACACCTTGCTTTGACCTTGGTAGATTTATTTAATGTATACATGTCCCTTATTCTCAAATCTTTCAGTGTAAAGAATACATGCAGCTACTTAAAATATATATATATATATATTTAATATTTTACCTGACATAATTTTATGACTAAAACCCTTATTTTTAAAGAACTGTTTTATTAATTTTAGTGTTACACTGACTCCTATTAAGTTCCTACCTTCTATGAATAGCCTCTATTTTCTCTTTATTGCTCTCTCATAAAAGTATATATTCTATATTTGATTATATTTTAAATTAAATTTTTCAAAAAATATAGGTCTGTAGTTATAGTTACATGTAATTATAGTTTATTAACTATATTGACAGACACAAGCTTAAGTGATATTTTTAAGAGAAACAAAAGCAACATATTTTCCCAAACCTTAATTTTTTTATATAATAACCTCTCCTTCCTTCCTTCCTCCCTTCCTTCCTTCTTTCCTTTCTCCCTTCCTCCTCTTCCTTCTACTTCTTCCTCTCCTCCTCCTTCTTCTCTTCCTCCTCCTCCTTCTCTCTCTCTCTCTCTCTCTCTCTCTCTCTCTCTCTGTCTTGCTGTGTGTGTGTGTGTGTGTGTGTGTTTCGCACAAGTGCATGTGTGTCACTGCATACATGTGAAGAGACTCGTTTCTTTCTTTCTTTCAACCACGTGGGTCCTAAGGACTGATCTCAGGTTGTTAGACTGGGCAGCAAAGACCCTTAACCGCAGAGTTATCTCACCTGAGTCAAGTTAGCGTGTTCTATCACAGTTCTTCAGGGCAATTGGAAGCTCTCTGCGACTAGATTAGATGATATTTTGTTAGAGGACAGGGTGACCTAGAACTGTGAACTGACATAAGCTTCTTCCCTTAGGGCTGTTTTTGTCAGGTTATTTTATAACAATATGAAAAGGAAAAAAGGAGCTGTGTTGATATGTCTTCTGCCAGATTAATTTGTCCTTACTTTTTAGTTTCATGTCTCTCACCTTTTCAGAATATGAGGATAGTTGAGACAAATTATTTGCCAGAATGTAACATGAATGGTCTCTCCTAATCTCAGTTGAGTCTTTACTGCACCTGGAGTCTCCTTAGCATCATCTGTATTGTCTACATATCAAAGACTGTAATGAGAAATGTCCACCAGAATCATGCATTCATGTCTGCTTCGTACATTCAATGATTCTCCAGCTTGCGTCTCCAAACTTCTCCAAATTACTCTTGCAAATCAGTTCCAAAGGCTAGAAAGCCACACGCTCAGACTTGGTGGAAGCCAGAGCCCAGGTAACAATTTCCTGTATTTGTTATTCTCACATTTCTCTGGCCAAAATACTTCAGAAAATAGTATCAATTGGCTGACCCATGAATCTGATTTAGCGTTCACTTTTGTTATTTTAGAAATGCCTTTTCTCTTGATCAGTAATTGTTTTCACGTGTTGTGCTTGTTTCTAAAGGAACTCCACAAACTTGGAGAGACCATGTCATCTTTCGCAGACCTGATTCTTCTCCCCTCTGTTAGGGTGTAAGGTGAGGGTGCGGGGGCTGAAAGTGCACACACTGGGAGGCACAGTCTGGTGGTCTCGGTCTTTTCAGCTGTGGCAGAACCACTGATTATTTTAGAGTTCTTTCGCTTAGCTTTTTATGTTCCTTCATATCTCAGCTTCCAAATTAGGCTGTTTTGAAGAAAGACCAGCCATGGCTTTAAATAGATATCTTCCCACGGAACATTTTGTTTCCTAAATACTAACAGACTCCAGGTTTCATTATGCTCTTCAGAAAATTTGACCTAGCTTTTGAACTCTTATGCAACTCAAAACTTAACAAATTACCGTGGGAAAGACTAACCCTGCATCTGTCTGTCTGTCTGTCTGTCTGTCTCATGCTTCCTGGGTCACTGGAGTCCTTTGCAGCTGTTCATGTCTTTATTGACTCCTCTTCTTCCCAGAATAGACAAATACTCTGGGCACCCCTAATCTACAAGAAGATCCCCAAGAAGAAAAATAATTTGTGATAATTCTAAGTCATCTCAGAATTAGGCTTCCTAGCCCACTGAATCCTTGTTACCTATGCTGATTTGTACAATCTCGATAGGTATTAGTTATATTCTATGTAATTTGTCCAGCACATTGTCCTTCCATGCCTAGCAAATCTTCCTAAAGAGCAGAAAGAAGTCTGTTATCATTTAGGTTTTTAAAAACATGTGTTTTCATATAAATTTATGTTTTCTAAAACCAAAATTTGTGCACCCTAAGCATCCATTCATTCACCCAACATCTATTTCTATGTATGTACCAAGAAGCTGTTGTACTCAATTCTTTAGAATTTCTATAATGAACTATTTCCAAATGTAAATACTTTCTTGGAGTCTTTGTCATAATATTTCTTTGTATCAAATGGCAGTTCTCCATCACAGAATTACAAATAATTATTTTAATTTTTAATAAAGAAAAGGAAGCTTCCCAATATTGTCAATATAAAGAGAATAAAGAGACCCCCCCATTCTTCATACCACCTTATAGATCAGTGGTTCTCAATCTTCCTAATGCTGTTTCTAATGATCTAATACAGATCCTCATGTTCTGGTGACCCTCCAACCATAAGATTGTTGTCACTGTTACTTCATAACTGTAATTTTGCTACTATCATGAATCGTAATGTAAATATCTGATATGCACAGTGTCTGATACATGGCTATGAAGGATCATTTGACCTCCCCCCCCACCCACAAAGTGTCACGACCCACAGGTTGAGAAACACTGTATGAACTATTACTATTACAAAATATTGTTTCAGGTAAAGCAAGATGATATAGAAGGACATGAATAGCCATAGTAACTGACCCAGCACCACTCTGAGGGAAAAAAAGGTGAATTCTTAGTCTTCACACACTGCATATGTACCAGAATCAGGATCAAATAAATTGTATTTGTACAGAGTGGTCTGAATTTGTTCCTATAAATTAATACATGAAAGCCTATAATATGTAACACACATGTAGAAACACACATACATGCACAGATGTGCACACACACACACTCCATACACACACCTCTTTCAACCTCAACTCTCAACTACAGAGAATTAGCAGAAAAACCCCACAGATAGATAGAATGCCATGTCCAACTTTGTAGTAGATTTCCCATCGCTGCTGTATCGTTTCCTTAGATGAAGGACCTGAAGACACAAGTCTGCACTAATGTGCCTAGGGAGAGATTGGCTCTGATTCTGCTTTAGAATCCATCAACTCCACAGTAGGGAATTGATTGGTAATTTTCTTATTTCTGCACAGGCTACATCATAAAATGAGAGTGCATAGCTGAGAACAGAACCCACATTGGTGGATACAGTACTGTTCTATTTCAAAATGGCCAACTGTCACAGTGGGATCTTCGGTTCTCTTATCTCTTATTATTGTTTATTCTCGATCTCATAGAAATAGTACTTATATATATGTATTTTTAGAGATTATCTAGACAGCTAATTAAAATAACAATTCAATCTATTAGCATAAATAAAAAACATAATAACAATGGAACATAGAATACATGGTCATAGAAGTCCCTATTACTCAAATTCCAGTCTCCACGGAGATGTCAAGCATCCTGCCCATCTTGTACCTTAAAAAGGAGGGCAGAGAAAGATGCTCAGAGGCTCAGAGAACTTTCAGCTGTTGCCAATGACCATGGTTAGGTTCCCAGACAACATGGAAGCTCACAAGAATCTGTAACTCCAATTACAAGGGGTCTCATGCCCTCTTCTGGCCTTTAAGGACATTCCATACACATATTCACTAGGCCAAATACTCTTACACACACACACACACACACACACACACACACACACTTTGGAGAAGTAAAATAATGCTAAAAACAAACAAGACAGTATTTGTTATAACCCCAGCACTAACTGTCAGGGTCATGAAGAAGCAATTAGAAGGCACATTTTCCCCCTCGAATGCAATTCAGAACTTTCGCATAGTTCAGGGTTATTGCATGCAGATGAACAAGAAGGTAGGGTTATTACAGGTACAGGAAGCAGGTTATTCCACACATCTGAACAAGGAGACAGGTTCACCTAATATCAGTAGGAGGAGCTGCTATCTTTGTAGTGGAGCAGTCTTCAGTTCATGAAGCATCTTGGAGGGAGAAAGCTCCAATGGAACGTTTCTGCATACACTGTCAACATTCACACTTAGATCCAAGGAAGCCATTGCCATCCCTATGAACCTCAGAGAGATAAAACTGCCACTACCATAGAGCTGTGACACTGTTCTTGACATGACTGTGGAAAATCCACATTCATCCATGACTTCACTCATTCCGAACATTGACCTCTGTGTAAGGATTAATTTTGAATTTTTCAGACCACCTTGGGAGCATCTACAAGGTTCCTCCAGACAAGAGCTGAATCCAGGCATCCCAGGACCTGATATCCCAGACTGAACAAAGAGGAGAAAGGGAGGAGGGACAGAGAGATGGAAAAAGAAAGAGAGGGAGAATCAGAGGGAGAGATGGAGAACAGCTGAACATCAATATTCCCTTCTCTCTGGTTCCTTATCTGCCCAGGTTGTGTAAGCAAGCAGCCTTGATTTCTACTCCAAAAGCTCAGAGCCAATGCTTCCGTACCTTCCCCACTCTGATGGACTATGACCTCAAACTCTGGGTAATGATAACCCCCTATTCTCTTCTTCTCTTTTGATGTTCTGTGTAAGGTACTTCTAGCAATGAGAAAGGCAAATGTGCCTTTGTAGGCAGGAAGCATCTGCTATCCATCACTGCTTGAGATACGCCTCCTTCCAGGAAAGCCTGGAACATCAGCCTCGATAGAAAAAAAATTGCTTCCTTAAGGACAGGGTTTATGTACCACAAGCATTAGGATGGCCCTCCACAACAAGGGTCTGCTTCCTAGTATCAACGTGGTAAAGTTGAAAAGCCCTGTCCTATCACTACCAGAATGAAACATGGCACAGGAAAAAGCTAAAAACCAAACAACCCAAAAACCAGCATGTGCCACTCTTTGCATTATTCAGATCAAAATGGCAAGCACTTTGCATACATTATTTTTATCCTCATTATCACAATCACCCGATCATGTAACTATTTCTACCTGAACTTTGCACATGAAGAAAACATTGTGTGTATACAAATGACAAGACAACTGGATGTCAGATAGATGATTGATCGAGAGATGATGGGTAGCTATAACTTTATTCATTATACTTGAGTCTGAAAAGCATATTAGAGCATTTTAATTATCTGTTTCTCATATTCACAAAATACTATGCTAAATCAAATATTGGAATATTTTGTCTAATAGCACAGACACCCAAGAATTGACACGTCTGTCCTACACCAAACCACTTACCTTTCTGCTATACTATTCTCATTCTAAAGAGACTGCATCTTGATCATGTGCACAAGGCTGTCTTTTACAAAATTCACATAACACAATGGAAAAATAGATAATGATGAGAACAACAACAAAAATGTCATAATATTGTAAGTAAATTCACAGTTTTGTATTGGGCCTCATTCTTATCTGTTTCGGATCCCATGTGACCCTTGAGCCACAAGATGAGCATACCACTAAAGTCCTGGCAGGATCAGAGACATCCTTGAAGAATATGCCCATCCTGATGCCACCAGAGTATGAAAACAATGGCTCCAAAGGACAAGAAATGTCCCCATTCCCATTCTGATGCTGGGAAATGAAAAAGGCTGAAACTGGGCCAGCAGCAAGAGGCAGACCTTGTGTCTCAGGAGGAGACTTCAGAGAGCTCTGACCATTCATCAGAACACCTTCCAGGACATATCAGAGCCGAGACAGCAGTGAGTCACCCAGAGAGGACCACACTTTAACTAGGACTATGTGTTAGAGAGCACAACATCTATTTAAAATTAATTTGGGGTAATATGTCAGTATCCCCAAGAATATACTTGGGGAGTCACGAGACCTCTTTATCTGTTTCTTTTGTGAGTACCTCGTGAGTACCTTGAATGTTTTTGTTTTTCTGATTTTAATCCTTGTTAGTCATTTTAATTGGTGCTTGGAGGGAAGGTGGCTGAGCCCCATTTGTTTGGGCTCCTAGAGCCCAGGATTTGACCCTACAGACACCGATAATGATAGAAGAACATTTCATTCATTTGAGCCTTTGAAAAATCACAAGTGGCTAAACCAGGAAGGGACCATGCTGCTTCCATTCCTAGGTATTTACAAAGTGGTCTCAGTACATCCCCACAGTGAAATGTGAGTAGGTAGAGTCCTATACACCACTATACAATGAGAAATATGAGTCTTTATAACCCAGGCAAGTGGAATCAAACCCAGGCCTTTCTGCTTCTTGCCATTAATTTTTTTAGAAAAGTCTTTCTTGTAGCAGCAACTCATGCTTACCTTAAGAGACCTTCTAGCACTTTCTGAACCTTTAAACATGATGGCACAGGCCAGTTTTGCTCATATTTTATGAACTGAATCACACCACATAAGAAAGAGACCCTGATACCATAATACTCTGTTATACTTGCATAAAGGAAACTAGCATAACAGTCGTTTGGGCTTCGCCCAGCCACTGATGAGAACAGATGCAGATACCCACAGTCAAACATTAGGTAGAACTCAGGGAATGTTGTTGAGGAAAGATTAAAAGAGCCAGCAAGGTCAGAGACACCACAAGAAAACCCATGGAATCTACTAACCTGGGACCATGAGAGGCTCACAGAGACTGAACCACCAACCAGATAGTATGCACGGGATAGATCTAGGCACTCTGCACATGTGTAACAAATCTGCAACTTTGTCTTCACGTGGGCTCTCTAACAGCAAGAGCAGGGGCTGTCTCTGACTCCATTGCCTGCCTTTGGAGCCTTTTCACCTAAAGGGGTTGCCTTGTCTAGCTACGATAAGAGAAGATGAACTTAGTCTTACTACAACTTAATAGGCCAAGGCAGTTGATATCCACGGGAGGTCTCCCCTTCCCTGAGGAGAAAGGGAGTGCGGCATAGGAGGAGAAGGGTTGAGATGTAGGGATTAGGAGAAGAGGAAGGGGAAGCTCTCAATGGGATATTAATTAATTGATTAATTAATTAATTAGTGAAAAGATTATTTTTTTTGTCATCCTGGGTCTTAAGTTGTCTCAAAGTTCCAAGGCCACCCACTCTTGAAAGGGCCAACAGTTGGATGCAAATGCACACCACTTTAATGTAACACGAACACAGGTGAGATCTAATTAGCCTCACCTGTGGGCTCATTGACATTTCTCAGTTTGCTCCATCGATCACTAAAATGTAATAGACAGCCACATTAATATGTCAGTACGTGAGTTTATATCAGACTCAAATGATCCCTGCCCACCTCAGGTGTCCTCTCTGTATAAACATGTTTTAGTTTTTCTCAAATATTCAGCCTTGTAAAAAGATGGAGTCAACTGCTGTTCCAATTGTTCTTGGGACGTGTGTAAGAACAGTAGTCCATGAAGAGAGCACAAATGGGTAGTTTCTTTCACTGCGTATGCTTTCTCTCCCCACTCACACAAACCAGAAAGAAAGGTGAATTAATTGTGACATAATTATGTCACAATAAACTGTCATTTGAGTACATTTTCTTCTCTGCCTGTGTCACTTTTGAGCCTATTTTTCCTCCATTGGATTTGGTCTCTCGAATGACACTTCCCTATTCCTTCCTATTCTAAGCTCTTTTGAATTAAATAACTTCACAGTTTCCTCTTGAATAGTCTTTTCCTCCAACTGACCTTGATCAAACACACACATTATTCTCTTTCTCCTGGGATGTGATAACTGGGAGCCTCCTTTTGCAGACTTTTCTATTATCGCCAAAAACATCCACCAACTCACTTCACCAAGCATTCAGAAAGGATTAACCATTTGTAGGGACACAATACTTCTTGAGTTGTGAATGGAAAGGTGGTGGGGTGGTCAAACATTTTACCTCCTGTTCGAACAAGCTTAGTAAAAAAAAAAAAGTGGGAAGAATCCTTTGACCTACTCTCTTTAAAATATTTAATATTTTAGTCTCCTTTAGCTAACACCAACAACTTGTTCGGCATAAACAAGATGCATGTCACCTGTGGTTGAATTACCCAACCCTAACCCCAAGGTTTGAAACTTTCTGTTACTCTTTGAAAATCATTATCTGGATTTGTATTCTATACCGTTCAGTATTTCTTTTTAAACAGGTCTTTTTCTTGATAACAAAATGATGATCCATTGTATGAAATATGTTTTAATCTAGAAATAATAGATAGAGTTATGCCTGGCATGTGTGCAGTTGTATATGGGTGGACAAGGCCTTTCAAAGTGAGAGGATACAGGTGGTAGTGGGATGACCTCCCCTAGTGGTTTACTCCATTGAGATTTTCAATGAACCTGGAGCTAAATTGGGAGCCAGAAAGCCCAACAACCCTCCTCACTCTCATGTATAGTGCACTAAGATTTGTATATGGATGATGGTTATGACCCAAGTCCTCAAGTTTGAGCAGCAGAATTCTATTCACAGGGCCACCTCCCAGTCCTAATCTTGAAACAATTTTAACTTCAACCTTACCTTAAAATAACACACATACACACATGCAAATATAGAATTCCCTCTGCCTGCCTCTATATAGAGGGCTGCTTTTATTCATTAAAAATATTAAGTAAAAATGGTTTATTAAAGATGACTTTATAACTTATAGAATACTAAAAAAGGTTTCCATGAATAACCATTTTGGGTTTTTCTCTGACTTAAATAGTGTTCAATAGTCAATAGTCCAATGACTTTAAGATAAATGTTAGGTGTCTTGTTAGGTACCCCGGGTCCTTCGTGTTCAACTTAAGCTGATATCCCAGCCTCTCTGTTTTTTTAAAGATTTATTAATTTATTATATATAAGTACACTGTAGCTCTCTTCAGACACACCAGAAGAGAGCATCAGATCTCATTACAGATAATTGTGGGCCACCATGTGTTTGCTGGGATTTGAACTCAGGACCTCTGGTGCTCTTAACCACTAAGCCATCTCTCCAGCCCTGTGCTTTCCTCTATAGGCAGTCTAGTCTATAGGATACACACTGAATCTCTTTCCAAACACATAGGTCCAAAGACATGCCACTCTGGTGTCCCTGTAGTGAAAAGATATTTAAGAACCCAAGTTAGTAAGAAAAGGAATTTATTTACAGTTTTGGCTAAATGAAGAGGCTAAGTGAGGTAGTGTAATTACTTTGCCCCCCAGGAAATGCCTTTTCCTGGTTTCTATATCTGATTAGTCATTAGTCTCTCTCTCTCTCTCTCTCTCTCTCTCTCTCTCTCTCTCTCTCTCACACACACACACACACACACACACACACACACACAGGTTCTGCAAAGAATGACCATCCATCCATCCATCTATCAATCTAGGCTGATCTTGCTCTTCTTTCGGTGACTCCTGCACACCTCTCCCTCAAACAAATTTTCTAATGAACACATTTATTCCCTCCTCTTCCAAGACTGTGCTAGTCTGAATGAAAATAGTTCCCATACACTCATAGGGAGTAGCACTATTAGTGAGTGTGCCCTTGATAGAGGAAGTGTGTCACTGGGTTTTTAAGGGATTTTTTTGAGGTTTTGAAAGCTCAAGCCTGGCCTAGTATTTCTCTTTCTTTTCCTGCTGCCTGCTGATCCCGATGCAGAACTTTTAGCTATCCCTCAAGCACCATGTTTGCCTGCCTGCTGCCATGCTTCCTGCCATGATGATAGTTGACTAGACCTCAAAGCTGCAAGACAGCACCAATTAAATCCTTTCCTTTATAAGGGTTGCTGTAGTCATGGTGTCTCTTCACAGCAATAGAAACTCTAACCAAGACAGGGGCACAGATCGAGCTTTACAATGTACATTCTGTACAAAACAACCTCATGCTTACTCGACCTGAGCTGCTTTTTCTAAATAACTTTGTTTCTTTGCTTACTTTTATTATATCTGAATACATTTTAATACACATATTAAACATACTGTATTAACTTAAACGTTGGCCCTAAAATTATTTTAGACCAAATTTGCCTTTTATGGTTTCAGGTCCCAAAGGGAAAAGGATGACTCTGAGGTTGTGTGTCAGCACGCTTCAGGACCACAAAGAATGTCAAATGGCTTTGCATAAACAATGAAGCATAAATTGTTGTTGGGAAAGAGAAAAGAAAGAGGAGAGGCTGTTACTGGACTCCAACTCTTTTATGCTACTGAGGCAGAGAGTGAGGCTTAAAGATTAGCAGATGAGGAAAGCTGGTTGGCAAAAAGAATAGAACCTCTCCCCCAGCAAAGCCAATAGGAAGCAGAGCAGAGGACACTGTAGGCCTCCCCCATCTTCCCAGCACCAGCACCATTGCATGTCTAACGCCTTCCCTACATGGCTGCCCACTTCAAACACCTGACGTTGGAAGCACGCCCTCCTTTTCAATGAATTATCTGCTTCTATCACACCCCAAGTATTGCTGGTGCATCCCCAATGGGATAAAACATCTAAAAATATCAGTGTTGCTCCTGGAGCTGGATCCATACCTTTAACACTACTCATTGCTGGTCTTAGTTGGGGTTTCAGCTGCTGCAATGAAACACCATGACCAAAAAGCAACTTGGGGAGGAAAGGAATCATTTGGCTTACACTTCCATGTTGTTGTTCATAACTAATGGAAGGCGGGTTGGGAACTCGAGCAGGGCAGTATCCTGGAGGCAGGAGCTGATACAGAGGCTATGGAGGGGTGCTGCTTACTGGCTTGCTCATCATGGCTTGTTCAGCCTGTTTTTCTCATGGGACAAGGGACTGGCAGCTCAGGATGGTATCGCCTACAATGGGTGGGACCCTTCCCCATCTAATTAAGAAAATGCTCTATAACGGAGCTCATGGGGGCGTTTCCTCAATTGAGACTCCTTCCTCTCTGAAGACTCTAGCTTGTGTCAAGTTGACACACATCCAGCCAATCCAGTGCTCCATAGCAACACCAGGAGACTGAGATCAATGGGAGTTCAATGGTTCACTTCTTGGTGGGAACAATGACACATAAACAAGTACAAATGAAAATAGAAATGGATACAAAGGACAAAGCAAAGCAAAGCCCTTCTCAAGCAAAGAAAGAATAGAGAATTTGTTGAGAATGCATGATATAGACACATAGGAAAGCACTTTAACTCAAGGTTCTGAGCATGCTCAGTTAAGAAGTCTATTTCTGGCTGAGCAATGTGACATGTATCTATTGTCCTGGTGTTTAGGAGGTAAAATACAAATTTAGGCTCAATTAAGCTATGCACAATGATTTCCAGACCATTTGAGGACACACAATAAGACATTGGATTAATTAACAAGTTATAGCACTGGGGGAAGGCTTAGCAGTTTAGGGCAGGTGTTACCGCTCCAGAGAATCTAAGTTCAAGTCTCAGCACCTCTAGAGATGGCTCTCGATTGCCTGTAACTTCACTTCTAGAGGATCTGATGCCCTCCTCTGACCTCTGTGGGAACTTCTACAGATGTGTCTCACACACACACACACACACACACACACACGCACACACACGTACACGCACACACATGTACACATGCACGCATACACTAAAAATAACTCCTTTAAAATTCAAAAAATTAATTGACTCATTAACTATCCAAAAGGACAGCAGACAAATACCTCAGAGCATACTCAGCTTCCTGAAGTTTAAGCTGGAAACAAACAAAGAAACAAAAAACAACAAAACAGAACAGCAAAAGGCACCCTTACCTCATTTACTGGCTGACAGTGGTGAAAAGATTTGCACAAAGTTGATGCTTTGGAAAAGAAAGTAGACGTTTCTGTCTGAATCTTCATTTGGGCTTGAGGATGTCAGGAGTACAGAATGGTTTTATGGGGTTCGGCAGATACAGTGGACAGGTTGGAAGTCCCGAATTTGGGACACCTTATGTTCCAGAGAAGTCTGTTTCTCCAATAGACCTGGACATGGGGCCTGTACATCCTGGGGCCATCTCATAAATTCTCTTTCTAGATAAACACGCTTTTCTGCAGGGGAGGTGTAGGGTCTGAGATACCTCTCTATAGAGTTTATAATGCCATGAGAAGTGGGCAGGTTAGATGAGTCAGATGGGTTAGGAAACGCAAGAGAGATGGAGAAATTAGGGGGTGAGCTGTGAGCTCAATTTTAACAGTTTTAGAGGGCTCCTTTTCAAAGAGGAGGAAGGCTTTTTTGTCCTTTTAACTAGATACATAACAAAATAAATTTACGGACAGAATTGTTATTAGTTTAATATGAAGCATATCGTAGTCATTTCAAAGACACCCTTCCATCTTTGGAAAGCACGCTTCCAACTAAGCATGAGACATAAATCCATAGCAGAGACAAGGGGAAATAATATTATAAAAGAATGTAAAACTGATTTCTAAATCATGGACATGCAAACTTAGAATCATGTATTAGAACAAGAGCATGGGAACATTTTAACTTTTCAAGAACATTGTGCTGGACATAGACCTCACTCTATGAATAATTATTTAAGACAACCAAGACTATAATTTGAGGATAATGTGGCTCCATGCAATAGCTAGGACTGAAGAAAATAACCAACACCAATATCATGAAACTATTTTTAAAATGTTCAGGAGAGGACAGCCTCTATGGATCCTTATAATGTATGAAGAAATTAGTGAGAAAACTTTCAAAAATTTTTGTAGGAGAGGTTCAATCATTTTTGGATTATTTCAAAAACACTGTGAAGCAAATGCAAATTGAACATAAGAATTTTAGTGGCTGAGAGATGGTTCAGTCAATAAACTGCTTGCCACACAAGCATAAGGGAGTGAGTTTGGATCCCCAACACCCACGTAAAAAGACAGGCATGGAGATTCATGGCTATAATCCTAGTGCTCATGGGAAGACACAGCAGAATCCTGGAGTTAATCTTGCCAACTCAATGAAACCTAGGTTCAGTGAGAGAGCCTGTTGCAAAACACAAGGCAGAGAGTAATAGTGAAAGACCTTTCCAACCTGGAGCCTGAAAACACACAGCACAGATACACAGACACACACTCACACACAGACACACAGGAGAGACACACACAACACAATCTCACATTCACACACACACACAAACATACACACAGGAGAGAAACACATAACACAGATATATACATGCACAACAAAGACACACACAGAGACACAAACATACACACAGGAGACACATAACACAGATACACACACAATACAAACACACACATTCACACACAAACATACATACACATTCACACACATAGACACATACACACACTCACACGCAAACATACATACAGGAAAGACACACATAGACACAACACAGACATACATACATTCACACACACATACACACACATGCACACACACATACACACATACACACACACACACACACGGATTTCCATTGTCATTTTTTCCATTGTCAAGCTATAAAGAGGCTTTCCCTGATCCCTTTTGTGGATTACAAGATTCTAAAACTTCCACGTGAGCAAAAATATTCTAAGAGACTTTTATGCCTTCAGCTACAAGACTACTGAAACAAGGAACCCCAAGAAACTGAAATTGGTCATGCTGTGGTAGAAAATGTGTGAAGCCAGGGGCCACCAAGGGTGGGAACTCATCTCCCGGGAGGGACATAGTACACAGAATAGATAACTTGCCAGAGAACACTTTGCCTTTGCTGGACAGACTGAAGCCCAGATAGTGGTGGTGAGGGAGAGCACACCCTGACTGGGAAGGCTAAGCTATGCATACCTCAGGCCTTCTATCTAAACCCAAGCCTTGTCTTAACCCAAGAAGGTGGACTTGGAAGGCTCACTGGCCCTTGGTTCCTCCTTTCGAGTGTTACCCAATTGACTAAGGCTCCATTTTCTGCTTTCATTATTAACTCGTTTATTGAGCTGTCTTACTGAGGACTGGTGAGAGCTGTGGCTTGTTAAGGACACTTAAAGTCTAGACTCTGACCCTAAAAACTCCAGTAACAAAATTCTAGTGCAATATTTTTTTCTATCTCTTTGAAATATATGTAAATCATTTTTGGAAGCTAAATATGCCTCTTGCAGGCTTGATGACCCAGTAAAGTCTTCTCAGGGGTGAAAATCCATCTCTTTGAAGTACAAACATCAAGTGAGATGAAATCCCTGCTTCTGAGAGAAGTTTCTAGAGGGAAGGTGGGAGCCTACTTTTAGTAAGGTCGGCTCCAGATTGTAAAACTTCCTTCTGTCATAAAGATACACATTTGTTTTTCTTTGTATGAAACCAAGAAACTAACACAGATGGTTACCCCAATTTCAAGATCAATTTAGGATGAGGAGCATTAAAGTAAAAGAGGCAGTCAACTGTTCTTACTTCGGGACTACTTTCCGTGCATCTTGAGAAACTGTATTTATGACTTGTCTACATCAGGCCACAGAAAAGAATGAAATTTCTTTGTCTTGGTGATCTCTTAGAGAATTGCCTGTAATCTCTCTCTCTCTCTCTCTCTCTCTCTCTCTCTCTCTCTCTCTCTCTCTCTCTCTGTGTGTGTGTGTGTGTGTGTGTGTGTCTGTGTCTCTGTGTTTCTCTCTCTCTCTATGTCTCTCTCTCTCTCTCTCTCTCTCTCTCTCTCTCTCTCTCTCCCCCCACCCCAATGTTTGTGGGAGCAATTTTTAGTTGAGAGATTTTGTTTTCCTTGTATTATTTTATGTACTATAGGGTCTGTGTGTACGTACAAGTACAAGTAAACATGTTGTACATACATGTGAAAGATGCATGTCAGAGTAATGTACTGTTTCTTGGATGATGTCCCTTTTGATGTTTGAGTTGGGGTTTCTCATGGTCAGAATCTTTCCATTCAGATAGACTGAATGGCCTGTGAGTCCAGGGAATCTACCTATATCTGCCTCCCTAGAGGTGGGATGACAAACATGTCCCACCCCACCTGACATATTTACTTATGTTCCTGGGATCAAATTCAGGTCTACAGTTTTGTTTTGTTTTTTTTTATGGCAAAAACTTTGCCAACTGTGCCAGATCCCCAGCCCCAGGAGGGGTTTACTTTCAATTTCATTTCTGCAAGGGGAGAAATATTTCTTACAGATTGACAAAGTGTGGGCAATTTGCAACCACTGGTCCCTTTTGGTTTGATTAAGGGCGAAGGGCTTAGGCGTTCTCATACAGTTAGAAACAAAGGTTTTTGTGCAAAAGTGGGGTGGGAGAAAAGAATTGTGGCAAGGAAAGGAGATAGAAAGTCCAATGAGGCCCTGAGCAGGAAACGTTTCATTCTTTATTCTATAACATTAGACGACAAACTTAGCAAACATAATTAATGACTGATTAGAATATTCTGTCTCCCACGTTTGTTGTTTCAAAGGAGTACATAATTTAGATGCTTTTCCTCAGCCTAGAATATACTACAATGCCAAGGGAGTAGGTCGTAGATGCAGAGGGATAAGGATTGACATAAGAAAGAAAATAAGGATGGGGAGGACTGTAACTCCACCTCCTGCACAGCCCCACTGTAGGGTTTGTGTTCATGGCCTGCTTACAAAAGTCCATCCTCTCCAAACACCGGAAACAGCAAGCGCTTTCTCAGTGGCCCTTAAAGCTCGGCAGATTAGCAACTGGGGGTAGGTAGTCTTTCCAGTCTTTTCTATTTCTCCACCCTATTTCCTTTCTCAGAAAGAGCTTTTCCTTCTTACTGAAATGCCTTTGCGAATTACCACAGTTCAAGTCTTTGGTTCATAACAAAATAACCTGGATGCCTGAGTGGATGACCTCTGAACTCAGACCCATGCCTTAAACACTACCATGTAAGGTTATGACATTGGCAACTTTCTCCAAGGTCTCCATCTTCAATTGTCTATTTTGAAGGTTCAGACCTTGCACCAGATGCAGGTTTACAGCAGAGGTTTTCTGAGAGGTTAGCATGAACTTTTGTAGTTCTCAGAATCTTCCTTCCCCCATTAGGATCTACTCATCCCCATGTGTTTGCAGAATGACCTTTTCTCTTTTTTATTTTATCTGATTTGATTTTCAATCTCTATTCCCCCCCCCAAAAAAAAACCACTCTTCAGGGTCCTAATGTATTTTTTCTATCAAGCACCACCCCTGTAGATCAAGCACCACCCCTTGTGGTTCAAACACATCTTTGCAGTGCATTTGTTCCAGTTTCTTCAACAACAGCTGTGACTGTTAATCTCATTTGCTGACTTGAGATCTGTAACCACCAGTAAAAAGTGAGTCTCTAGGCAGTCCTATGCGGGACTATTTTAATTATGTTAATTGGGATGGAAAGACCTGCCCACTCAAGGTGGCACCATCCCCTTGGTTGGGATCTTGAGCTTCACGGAAAAGGGAGAAAGTGAAACAAACACAAATATCCATGGACCCTTGTTTCCTGAGCATGGATACAATGAGATCAGCTGCCTAAGCCTCCAGCTGCCCCAACTTCCCCACCAAGATGGACTGTACCCTCCAACTGAGAGCCAAGTTAAATTCATTCTCATTTAATTTGCTTTTGTCAGAGTGTTAATCACAGCAACAGAGAAAGAAAAGACAAGGAAAGAAACCCTAAGGCACTAGTTTCTCCTAAACATCGAAGATGGAAAAGGAAAGAAAAAATAGAAGAAAAATAGGGAAATGAAAGGAAAGGATTAAGCAATTGATCATCTCTATGAAAGCTCCTTTAGCTAATTTGCTGTTAACATATGCAGTGTTCACACCATATGCATATGAGAGTTTCTCTTGGGAAGTAATTCTAGAACCTGTTCCCTTACCCTAGCATAGATGTGATACTGAGATGAACCCACTTACAATTTCTCGGGTTTTTTTCCCCATTGTGTTAGAAGTGGTTCTATAACTTCGAAGATTTCTATTCAGGTTTACGTGCTGGGATTAATGCCTCTGCAGTGTTAAGTTGATGAATACATAACCACCTCCCTTTGTTTAAAAAAATTAAGTGTATGGCAGATGGATAGTGAACGTTTTCACAAAGGTGAGATAATTAGCTATGGTATCATGACGGTAGGAAAAAGCAGCGAAGATGTGTACATTAAACCACACGGACATTATTAAGCGATGGTTCAAATGTATTTTTTAAATGGAAGGAATGACATTTTAAAAATGGAAGAACGTTCTAAAATTTAACTGTAGGAACAAGAATGGAGAAGGTCAAGAAAGGTTAGAAACAAAAGAAGTTTCTGAAATGTCTGGACTTAAAGGAGATGCTGAGCCGTGTGCTATGGTTCTATACATGAAAATCACCGTATTATAGTGGTACATTCATAGGTATAAAAATCACTATATTATAGCCAACAATGAAGCTTCAAAGCAGCTGCTAGGTGTGCTATATCTCATTTAGAAGTGAGCTTTACACTTACCATCAGCTTGACTAAATTTTGCACAGATTGTGTCCAGATTCCAGAACCCTGTTTCCTTCTCTCTGTTGATAGTGTCTTTGCAAACAAACAAACAAACAAACAAACAAAACAAAAAAAAACCTTGTGCTAGTCGGCTGTCATGTTTGTAATCTCAGATACTTAAGAGGCTGAGGTATATTGTGTGTTCAATCTTGAAGAACTCAGTGAGACTCTGTCTCAAAATAAAATGTTAACCAACAATGCTTAGGATAGAACTCAGTGGCAGGGTGTTCGCCTGACATGAATAATGCCAAGAGCTCAATCTCGAGCACAGAATGGGGGACAGAGAGGAGAGTAGGAGAGGGGGAAGGGAGGGAAGGGGAGGGAACAGGAGGGAAGGGGAAAGGAGGGGAGAAGAGGGAAGGGAGGAAGGGAAGGGAAGGAAGGGCAGGGAAGGGCAGGGAAGGGAAGGGGAGGGAAGGGCACGGCAGGGCAGGGGAGGGGAGGGAAGGGGGAAGGAAGGGAGGGAGGGGAGGGAGGGGAGGGAGGGGGAGGGGAGGGCAGGGCAGGGAAGGAAGGGAAGGGAAGGGAAGGAAGGAAGGAAGGGAAGGGAAGGGAAGGGAAGGGAAGGGAAGGGAAGGGAAGGGAAGGGACAATTGCAAACCTTTCCCCTGCTTTGTAGTGATACACATCATTCGAGCTCACAGTAGTTTCTCACAGACCTGGGATTCATCTCTTCAAAATGTAAATATTTAGGACAATAGGTTTCCCTCTTCAGGTTTGGAGAAGTGGGAGCCTCACTTTAGTAAGCACCAGATAGCAAACACAGGAAGCTTCGTCTCATTATTAGACTGCCTGCTTACGTCCATCTGGCCCTTGTCCAGTAACATCCCCCAAGGCTGGAGAACTCTCCTAACTTCTGTCTCAACTCAGATGCCTTCAGTCTGGTTGCCCGAGGACAATGTTCTTATATAATCCTATGCCTATCTAAAAGCCCGGTAGCTCTTTCACAGTTAAGGTCATCTGTAGTTTTGCCTTCCTTCTTTCTACGCCTATAGATCAAATGTCATAGTCAAAGACACTCAGTAGATCCTTAGCACATCTGGATGAAACATCTGTTGAGTAAGGAAATTCTCGCCAGGTTAATCCACGATGACCCTATGCAGTATTTGAACACGAGACACAGCACACGCAAGGCAAGGCACACACAAACACAAAACTGGAAGCAACTGAGAAAAGCTGACCGGTGCATACAAGAAGATACGCTAAACCACGATGCTGATGTAGTTAAAAACTGTGGATAAGTAGAAGTAAGATAAACATATGACAGTATCAGAAGAAAGAAAAAGATGGCTGAAAAGAAGGAATGGCTGAGAGAGAAGCATGGAAGACCCGCTCTCAGAACAGAACGAGAGAAAGAAGAATGACAAAAGAAGGGGAAGGGAAGGGAAATGGAGTAAAGGAAGGGAGAGGAGAGCATGAGGGCAAAGGAAGGAAAGAAACAAGACTGAAGCTGGCATGGGGCCACAGAAGGACAGAGGCAGAGACAGGAGCAGGAAGGTAGAGCCCTGTAGGTGCTGGTGTACACAGGACTTACTCTCTTGCCCAAGCCTGGGTTTCAGTATCCATAACACCTGTAGATAGGCTGTGTGGACATCCCAGGGAAGAATGTATTCCCATTCTTCACAAAACTTCCTTATTCCCCAGAGCAGAGCAAAAGCCATAAATCACTAACTGAAATGCCGCAGGAGGCAACTGTGGAAAAGTGTCCACCTCATATAGCAGTCTTGCTATATTTTCACTTAACAGATCATACAAGTGGGTTTCCTATTTTAAAATGTGGGCTTGCGATAAAACACTATGAAGAACAGTACTTCAGTGAACAAAAAAGAACAGCAAAAGATAATGTAAATTAGAATCAGAAGGAGAATGTGGGGGAAGGCATCTGTGAGAATAGCACACAGTTTTTTCTTGATCATGATTGCTTTCAAATTCTCTTCTCTTTATATGTATTAATTTCTAGTAAAAAAAAAATAACATGTACAGCCAGCCCTTGTTCAAAGGTCCATTTTGTTGTTGTTGTTGTTGTCGTGGTGGTGGTGGTGGTGACAGTGATGGTGGTAACAGTGGTGGTGATGGTACTGGTGATGGTGGTGGTGGTGGTGATGGTGGTGGTGATGGTGGTGGTAGTGGTGGTGGTAGAGATGGTGGTAGTGGTGGTGGTGATGGTGGTGGTGATGGTAGTGGTGGCAGTGATGGTGGTGATGGTGGTGGTGGCAGTGGTGGTGGTGATGGTAGTGGTGATGGTAGTGGTGATAGTAATGGTTTTTCAATCAAGCCAAGTCCTTTCCATGGCAGCTAATGCTCTGAACCACTGAATCATCTGTATTCTTCCCGTTCTTTTGACTTTAGCAGCTTTTGTTACAGTCCAGATAACAAATAAAAACTTTCAGGAATATATATATATATATATATATATATATATATATATATTCATTCTATCTGAAGAGTCATTGGTCCATCAGGGCCCTATTATATTATAAACTTCCCAGATGAAGGAGCGCTTATGTGTAGGTGGCAAGGGAACTTGGAAACTAAGGAAATTGATATGTCATCCTCCATGTCTACTGCCATATGCTATTGGAAACATTCATCACCACATCACCATTCAATCATGGGTGAGGATGGTGATAGTCCTCTTAGAAACCTCATACCCAGAATAAAAAAACAGATTTAATAAAATACTATTCCCAAGTGAGGACTGAATGTGCATTTCGTTGTCTGTGCCATACACTCTATTCTAATCACTGACTCTAGACATGGACCCTACACACACACACACACACACACACACACACACACACACACACACACACACACACACGCCCTTTAATCAAGCTGGACTGCTGCAGATTCAAAGCAGACAGTGCTCATATTTGATCATCAGTATCCAAATACATGCTGTATAATAAACATTTTCTAGCTCAAAGAGTGAGTCATATTTTTTCTGAATACAAATTAAATTAGCCAAGTTTTACTAGGATACAGAAGTAAATGTATGTAGTGTGTTTCTCTGGACAACCATTAATGAGCATCGAGGGAGCTATGATGGAGGATATTCTTGATATAAATATCATTAATAAGCATATAAATCTGCATGCAGCCATGCAATTCTGGAGAAAGATTACTAAATAAGCTAGTGATATTTACTACGATCTCGCAGAACAGCACTGACCCCAATGACATATTCACCAGTTTGAAGTCAGATGATTAAAAATATAACACATTTAATTAATATCTTAGAGTTGCTTTTGAAGACCCATACATGACTTAAAGCAATGAGTGACACACGTTTGTGCTCTGCTCTACAGATGTGAAAAGGCAGCTTAAAGAATTTAAGTCCTTTTCCACTCTAGGGTTAGTAATTTTCTAATCTAGGACTCAAAGCTAATTTCTAATAATAACCACAGCACGCCAAGGTATCTCCTCTACTGGACTGCTGCCTCATTCTCCTCTGTTACCTGTGATTACACTAAGCTCATGCGCGTACATCCCTAAGCAATCCACAACTGGTGACGGCTCGAGCATAATTACACAGAGGAGGAGACCAGCTGCAGAGAGCAACCTGCACAGTTTTACTAAAAGCCATTGGATTTGTCTCTGGTGAAACACAGTTGAATCTGCAGTTACTGATCATCTGTGTTTATTCAATTCAATGTAAAGTGCAACGTAGGCCAAACCAGGGAAGGTCATTGAATTTAGTTTGATAATAGAAACACAGAGATAAGGGTGGAACTGCGATAGTGGGGTGAAGACAAAGTTTGGTATCACCTAAAGAACTCAAGTTATCATAAGTAAGCAACTGCCTTCAACAGCTATGCCTCATCTTTGGTGTGTTTAGAAATACCTGAGGAGACAGACAGACAAAGCATGGAGCTCAAATCCAAGAAGGCCTGACCAAAGGAATGGCTGCTCCAAACATTCGCTTGATCTTATCTGGTTTGTGTTGTTGTTCTTGTTCTTGTTCTTGGTGATGGTGGGGGTGGTGTTATTGTTGTTCTCTTTATCACTGGTTTCTGATTGGTCTATGACTCTGGGGCTTTGGAAATTAATAATTCATTACAGGGCACATCACATATATGAATGTAACACCCTATATACTTAGCAAACGCCTTACCAAAACAAAGAAAGAAAACAAAATAAACAAACTAAACAACAGCAACGAAACCAGAAATCTATTCTGGTTCACTCAGAATTGGGGCTTAAGGAAAGAGACCTTGGCTACATAAGCCCAGGGACAAAGGTTGGGAAGGCTGAAAACAGACGTGAGAAAACATCGTGTTGAAGTCCTAGCTTCTTCTTAGAAGAAGAAGGCTGCAACGATTTGATCAACAAGGTACAGTTGCTTCTTTGTCTGACAAGCAAGTGTCTGCAAGACGCTTGAGAGCATACAGGTTGCATGTTGACATCAGGAACTATAAGCCACCAGCATTGGGAGTTGGCACGAGGGTCACCATCTTTATTTTAACAGAAAGAGTGGCAGTGGTAGTGGTGGGGGCCCTGAGATGAGGAGGAAATGACTGTCGTAAGAAGAGATGGGACTAGACTTTAAAAACCTAGATCCGATGCCAGCCAGGGCATCTCATCTCCTGTACAAACTCTCAAAACCTCGCTGTGCCCTGTGGCATTGTCTGTAAAACGACCTAATAGCATTTAATTTGGGGGATTGTCGTGAAAAAGGAGGAACTGCACACTAAGAAAAAAGGAAAACAGAAACTTGAGGAACGAAAGCTCTTTGATGCCTTTCTCTGCCACTGCAGGCTTTGCCATGTTTGCGAATGCCCCTGAAGAAAGAGCTTATAAAGCTCTCAATCAGTGGTATCACAGGGTAGGCCCATACCTGTTCCTGATTTAGCTCTTTCTCTCCCACACTGAACACATAAGGGATAGTTTGAGTGGGGTCGCAGAAGAGGATGGCGGAAACCAAAAGATAATCATGTGGAAGAGCAAAGAGGTGATGGGAAGGGAGGCCTATGGATGATTGCCTGAACACAGAGCAGAAAAGCCCAGAAAAAGAATGTGGTCCAATCAAACGCAGAGAATAAAAGTTAACCACAGATAACCAAGTTCAGTCAGATGGCCACTGGATTTTCATATTCATTTTTATTTTAAAAAAAAAGACTATGAAAAAACGCTTAGAACAAAATGCTTTACATAGATTAAATTTGGTATGGAAGATGCTTAGAAGAAACCATGTCTGACCATCACAGGACTGGTCAGCTCACTATTTCATTCTAGTTCACTGTGAACCCCAGGCAGCGCCATATACACATACACAAAGATAGGAAAAGCCTCCTCTAGCCCGAACTATTATGTCAGAGCCTTCCTTGGGATTCTACAACAAGCAGTGACACTACTAGTGTTTGACAGCATTCTCTTCATAAAGGAGGAGAGCATCTCTGCCACCTCCGGAAGTCTCATGATTGATGCTGACATCCTGAAAGCCAGACGACAGTGAGAAAGGGCACCCTTCATAAGGTCTTAGAAACATGGACTACACCCCCCTTTTATATTAGATAGTAGTTTTTACTCGTTTAATATGAAAAATGAATGAATCCTAGAGAGTTTCATAGTTATATCTGCATAAGCTAGAAAAAATAGCCATGTTCAAAATCTCATTTCTCTTGCCCGTTGCGATTGTTTTGACTTACACACATGCAAGTGCGTGTGTGTGTGTGCTATGAAGCCGTAAATGTTCATTTTCTTTCACTCTTAGCTCTAAATACATAACAGGACTTCCATGGATAGGGTACCCTGTAACCTCTGGAGATACGGCATGGTAATGCACACTCAGATACATGATCGGAAGCCCTCCAAGATTCTAAGCCTTGTTCCGCAATACTCTTAATTAATGCACTGATACAATGGATGTGCCCTTTGGTACTTCTGCACTTCTAGCACAGCAACTCACACATCTTTAGGGAGATTAAAAATTAACACTTTAAGTCAAACTACACAGAGGAATAAAAAACAAAGGTAAGAAGAATAGAGATAAGACAAGTAAGTTTAAGCAAACTTTATCCCATGAAAGAATTTCCTACCAAGTTAAAAGTGTCAGATGGGGGGGGGGGTTTAATACCCTCTCTATTATTACACCAACCACAATGTCCAGGCTCTATGTCACTCAGACAGATAAAGGCACAAATGTGACTTTTGTAATAATACCACATCGAGAAGCCCGAAGTGCCAAGCACTTTTAAATCGTTGGCAAAGCACTTCCTCCCATGTTCCATTGCTATGAAGCATAAGAGTGCACGGCAGTTTCTCATTGGCACTCGGGCCTCAAAGGTTAATTTTAAACATTTGGGTTGTCCATCTCCAGATGATTCTTTTTAGGACCTTAGATCCTCACCACTTCAACTCTTCAAATGTTTCTGGCTGTGTGCACCTCTAAAACGTTCCCCACAAATGTGTCTCCCCCCTGAGGTTCCGGAGTGTAAAAGTGTTTCCGAGGGATTATAATAATCTGATTAAGACTAAATTGCGAAAGAACACAGGTGGTCCAGAGAGGGAACTCACAAATGAAAAGCTGCCCGAAGCGATGCCTGCCAGGCTTCAGCTCCCAATTCAAGTGCATCTGGAGAGGAATTCAGATTCTGCTGGGGCGTATTGCCATGCGAAGTTAAGTTTTTGCTGGCAAACTGTCTGCACGCCTTCAAGAGACATAGAAGGGCAAACTTCCCGAAAAGACCTATCACCAGTGTATGCCTGGAGCGGGTGCTGCAGGGCAGCCCCTAACTAAGGAAAAGCAGAATCACTCTCTCTGGGGCTACTGTGGGCACGCGTAGTCTTGCTGCTCCTAAGCTTCCTGAAGAGGAGGCAACTGTGCCTTGCATACTGAATATTGATCTTCCTAGGAAGCTTATGACCTTCCCTCTAGCTTTTTCAGCTGATGTTATCAAAGAAGTGCTTCTCTCCTTGAGTAATACTAACATTTCTAAGTATGGAGATACCATATCGACTGACAGGACTGCCAGCTTTCTCTCTCTTCCCTTTGCAAAGGTCCTGTGGTCCTAATAGTCTTTACTTGAAGAATTCTGCTTTCCAACCAGATCCTAGCGGTCTCTCCCCAATACCTCTACTTTATTCATGATACTTAGTATATATTTTTCTTCTAGTTTTAAACTATGAAATTAGAAAGATGATTCCTATAATCTTAGCATTTGAGAGGTGGAGGCAGGAGGATTATAGTAAATTCAGACCAGTCTCAAAGAGTGACTTACAGTCCGGCTGAGGCTACAGTTTGAGATCCTGTATAAACATTTTTTAAAAAACATTTCATGTTTTTAAAAAGTCAAAGGACTGTATATATTTATTATTTCAATATTTGAACCCTTTGAGTGTTTGACTATTTTACTGAAATAGTGAAAAAGTAAGAAAGTTTTGTAAAATAGTTTATGAAAATAGAAATAATAAAATAAAACAATAATTACTTAAATAGTCATACACTACTAAAGCCATTTAAAATGTCACCAACTCTCCTTTAGTGGCACCTGGTTTATTTTTTCCTAATGTGCTGATAAATTATATCTCTGGAGAACATTTAAGGGTATGAAAGGACCAGCATGTAGCCAAAGTAACAAGGACCATGAACTATGAAAAGGATGAGGCTGTGTTCCTCACAGGACTTGGTTGGATTATTATTGCCCCAGAATATCCTCAAGAAAGATAGCCAGTGTTCACAAAGTCTGTTTGCTTTCCATGCCAGTCCTCAGCAAGGCCCAGAGGGAAATGTCAAATGGCCATTAGTTGTAGGAGAATTCATGAATGGGTGAGGGAATGAAGCTGTCCTGCTTTTAGTATCTCGTGGATCTGTACAGTAGCAAGAAGGAAAATACTAGCTAGTGGTATGTATCTGATATGCATGCGTATACATGATATATATATACATATATATATACATAAACATATACACACATGTATATATAACTTTACACACATGCACATATACATATACATGATAAGGGTTCCACAATTAAATTCTGAATTATGTATAGTTCAGGAAACCAAGAATGGCCAGCACCTTCATCAAGAGGCTGCTACAAGGGAAGAGTCGCATCATTGCAATGACAGGTCCTTTCAGTAATGGGAGAAAGGATAAGAAAACAACCAGATTCCATGTTATATAAGGGAAGAAGGGGATACAGATACACAATATGTGGGGTCCAACTGTTTCTCCAATTTCAAAGCCAAGGAGACATGTGATTTTACTATTCTGCAATGAATTCAAAATCAATTGGTGAGATAAAACAGCTGTTTACTTCTCTTGTATAATAAGGATTTCTGGGGAGGCTCCACTCCAACAAGCTGTCAGTGGTTCAAGTCAGAAGGGAAGAGCTACCATTCTCTGGTCCATGTCATAATGTCAGTGCCAAAAGTGGATTCCTATTAGGTTAAAAAGTGGACACACACGGGGGGTGTGTGAGAGAGAGACAGAGAGAGAGAGAGAGAGAGAGAGAGACAGAGAGACAGAGAGACAGAGAGACAGAGAGAGACAGAGAACTCTTAGTCCAAAGGGCTTCTTGCTTCTGTTAGAAATAAGCAGACCTCACAATTCAAGGGTCAGCTAGCAGTACTAGACTCAACATGAAGGATAAACATATAAAATAATCAATTTTATTTTTGCTTTGAATTATTGAATGAAGAGTTTGATAAATGAATGTTATTAATTAATGGTTTAACAACTACTATGGGATTACTTTTTCTGTTTTGTAATGCCCTAAGACACTTTTGGGGGGACAAGGTTGTGTTTTGTACCACAGGTTATACTGTAACTTACTGTACAGGTCAGGCTTGACTTGGAGTCACATCAGCCTTCCTATAGCAACCTTTCCATTCTGGGTTATAGACAGACATGAGCTATCATGCCTACTTTCAACCCTTCTTACAAATCCTAGTATTGAGCAGCAATGACTCCATTTACATATACCAAACATCACTGATAGACATACAGCAACTACCAGTAGCAGCACCAACCCATGGGGACATACTTGATGATTGTTCTTTTGAATGAGCATAACCTAGTTTATTTTTAAATGCTTTTCTTTCTTTCTTGAAGCAAAGCACCACCAGATGCTGTAGAGATCAGCGTTCAATGATGTATGCAAGCCTAAAGGCCAGATTTCCTATTGCCTGTTCACTCGAACCATTTTGCTACTAATACGACATGGGAAACGTGTGGGGGCAGCTGCTTTTTGACAATTGCTTGGAGGTGTCTTAATATAGGAGGTAGGAAGACATCACTAATCTCTCCAAAAGCAAAGTTCGAAATTGAAATTACCCTGCCTTCGTGAGCTAGATCATCTGAAAGTCAGAGTATACAAGCATCATTATTTTCCCATCCTACTTTATGGATCCCAGACACATCCAAAGGAGACTAGCATGGTCTCCAAAGCGGAGAGATACTTTGACTGCGTTAGCTCAGGCACTGAGAGCGTCTGTGGAAAGCCCCCACCACTTTATGAATCGTTGTGAAATACCGCTGTGAACTTCTCCCTGGGTCTGCAATCAGTATTCCATTACTATTTAAATGGGTTATAAATATGTACACTTCCATAGCACTTCAGGGTTATGCTTTCCTATGTTTCGTGGTGACTGATGGCCAAAATAGCGGAGACTCTTCATGCCTGCAAAGCCAGTAATGAAGCTTACAGCGCCTATTGAAACTGCCATTGAAGGAAATCATTTAGCCCACTGCAAATGCCAGCCCCAGTTCTACTGTAGTGCAAGTTAAACGCCATAGGAAAACAGACCTAAAAGGTCCCATTGCTTGCTTGTTTTCAAGGGCATGAGGAAAATGTCACTGGGATATAAAGTGGAAACCAGACCATCCTTAAAGAGTTTCAGGCAAGCGAGTGGAAAGCAAGCTCAGCATTGAAGTCATGGGAATGATCCACCCCACACCAGGAGATCATTCATGTTTCCTGATGTTCAAATCTTCTCCCAAAGGGAATTTGTTCGTTTTACTGTTCCACAGAAGTGGTGTGTGTGTGTGTGTGTGTGTGTGTGTGTGTGTGTGTGTGTGTGTTTCTGTCTCTATCTGTCTTTCTCTCTCTCTCTCTCTCTCTCTCTGTGTGTGTGTGTGTCTCTGTGTGTGTCTGTGTGTGTTTTTGTGCATATATCTGTATGTGTCTGTGTGTGTCTCTGTCTCTCTGTTTCTCTGTCTCTGTCTCTCTGTCTCTCTCTGTCTCTGTCTCTCTCTCTGTATCTCTGTGTGTGTCTGTGTGTGTTTGTGTGCATATATCTGTGTGTGTGTGTGTGTGTTAATGTAACACTTCTGTCCATACATGGTGGGTAATAGTGCTAACTCCGGAAATGTTACCCTTAATAAATAAGTGTACTACAAGCCTTCCATCACTGAAATAGTTAAACAATGTCAAAGCTGCCTGACTGAAACACAGAAGTCACCTTGACAGTTCTGGAATTCCACAAAGCATCATAGCCATAGCTTCCATTGTCAGTGAACTGAGTGAGTGAGTTTACATCTATTCAACAAACGGAATATATTTAAATAATGTTCCAACTTGAAGAAAAAATCAAGGCAAATTCTTTTCGGAATGGTTGCTACTATATTACAACAAAATACACATGGTTTACTGTTGTTTTTCAGAAGGTAACTTACAGTTCCTCTAGGCACTATGCAGATGACTGATGCCATGTTAAAGAAAGTCTCTAAAATAAAACACAAATAGAGTGCTTCCCACAGTGTTCGCTGTAAATTTTAGAAATTCTCAAGATTGCAGGTTTTATTTTAGTGGTTTTGTTATTGCTTAATAACCAAAAATGTGTATTAGAAAACCTGTTTAAACTGGGAAATCTGGTGAGTTCATTTATTTTATCCAATAATACATTCCAGGAAAAAAAAGGTCTAAAGAAATTTATAAATATACAGATCAGATCATTGGAACATTATTTATGAAACTGTCACTTCCTATCATTAGTGGAGGCCAATCTTAAGCACTACTATTACTTTTTATAGTCTCCAGGAAATGGCTGTAGTCCACTTTATGAAATAAGAGTCATTTTTAGAAGATGTCTTTGAGTCATAAATATATTGAATATTCTCTAATGTTAGTGGGAACAACAACCCTATTTTAATGATTTGAACAGAAATTAAAACACCAGCTGAGTGTTACTGGCAAGTGGAATTTATAGAAAATACTGCAGGATCCCACAAAGAAAATTAAAGTTCTTTCTTAAAAAAAAAAAAAAATGAGGACTCTCAGTCCTAATGTTTATTGCCCAGCAAACATATTTTTTCCTAAATTTAATAAACTGTAATGTGTTCCTGCTTTGAAACATTACCATTTCCCATCACACTCCAATGGCCTGATTATTTCATCAAAATTAAATCAAACATGGAAATGTCTCCAAGTCTAAGCTCGAGAGATACCAGCAGCCACATGATATCATTCTGAAGGTGATGGAAATATAGAAAGAGATGTGGGGGTGAATTTAAAAGGTATATGCTTCTAATATCCCACAAGACAAATGGAGGTGCTTTCTGGAATAATTAGAAAGTGATTTATTTTAATGGAAGTAACTAAAAACCAAGCCTTTTAGTAAACTCAGACCTGGGACCAACGGGGAATGTGTGAAGTCTTGTATAGAGAGTACGTACAAGCCAAGGAACTTTGTCACAGATGATGTCAATGATTGCTCAATGCTCAAATCTAACTGGACTGTATGGCGATGTCTGATAGTTCAAATCAGAACTCCCCCCTAGTATTTCACAAGAGTCCGTTGCTACATCTCCTGTCCACTTATGCACACATGCATACACTATTGACAGGTGCTCACACTGTGCAAAGGGAACATACTCTGTCTTTTTTTTTTTTTTAAGACTTACTTTATTTTTTGTTCTGGGTACTGTGTGGGGTGAGAACACATTGAGAGTAGGAGCTCACAGAGGCCCGAGGAGGAGTAGGATCTTCTGGAGTTGTCTGGCTTGGGTGTTGGAACTTTCCTCTAGAGGAGTAAGAAGGGATCTCCACCACAAAGTCACCTCTCCAGCTCCTATTTTTTCATCCGTATACACCCTACATGTGGACTTGCAAACCGTGTCCTTCAGGTCACACACAATAATTGCAAGCAACACATTCAAGAAGCCCTGAAAACCCAGCAGCACTTTCTAGAACGGCAAAAGATTAAACTCTTCAGTGTCTAACCCATTCTATATGTCCCTGGATTTTGAACTTCTGAGTGCTTCTTTATTGGTATCCATGGAGTTTTACTCTAGCAAAATTGAAAAGAGTGTTACCTAGTGTGACACAAATACTCTCGGAAGGGATTGGCTGGAACTTTTTAATATCCCATTCCTTTGAAAAAGTTTTGTAAAGGAACTCTGCTTCCTGGCTCTAAGAGTAGGGCCCCAGCCCGACTGGTCCTGATCTAAAATGAAGTTCTCTCTCCACACCAAAAAATCAGCATCAAAGGGTAGAAATGTTGAACACTCCTGGTCCTAATCATAGGCCAAAGCTTGATTCCAAATGTTCCTTTTTTTTATGTCTTGATGTACTTTGCTGAAAGCAAACTCTAAAAGACCCAAGCCTGACAATTGTCTTCATATTTAAATGACCTTTTAAAACTATTACAATAAATCCATAAAACAGCTATATTCTGCCATAATGGAGCCAATAGATACCCTGACATTTCATACCTCCGCATTATCCTCTTTTGCTTCCACAAGCAACGTTATAAATTTGAAGTACAACCACCCTTTTACAGAAAAAAAAGCTATTTAACATAAAAATCAGCCTTCGGCATTGTTTGACCTGATTATTACCAAATTATAAATTCCTTCATCCCCGGGCAGGTGTTGCTTATCACTTCTGATATTCTGCAAAATTACTTCCTCATGTCAGCCAAGCCGATGTGTAATGAAAAGGAAATTAGGAAATGTGTTACTTTTAACACGATCTGAATATCCCATCGATCCCGTATTGGCGTGGTACGAGTAAGCAAGCTCTGGGTGACTGATGGTGGCCTCTCTTTGGACCCATGTTCCCTGCAGAAGTCGCCCTAATGATGCTGGATGTTAGAAACAACCCCTCATCACTAACAAGCTTGTCTGTCTAGATTTAGGACTCGGTGCTAACACTGACATTTAGAGTAGCGTCCCTATCTCCCAAGGAGTAGACTGCTGAGCTGTAAGATCTGACCCCCTCAGCTTATCAAGATACGTCTGCATGATAAACATACTACATCACTTTTCTTCTGACCTGCCGAGCAAGAATGGAAACTGAGTTTCGTCTTTGGCCAAATTTGCTGCACAGCCCATTCCTGCAAAGATCAGAGAGGGTGTACGTAAGTGTGTAAACACCTGAATAACCCGGAGAAAGCCCGGCACCATAAGAACCCACTTCACAGCTTTTTCCCTAAGCTGAAAACATCCTAATTAATAGAGCGCTAGAGGAATAACCTACTCGCGTGACTTCGATTCTTTTTAAATCTATTTTAAACTTTCCTGAATGTTTAATTTTCAACGCATCTTTCCTGTTATCATATTTCAGTTCAGCCACTGAAACCCATCTCTCAAACAAGTCCCTGTCTCCTACTTTCATGTCTTAATTTTCTGTGTGTCACAGTCTACGTGAATTAAACGTTTTGCCCAAGCGTGGGTGGGGAGTTATTTACTAGGACACAGGAAGTTATTTACTGTATCAGCAGGTACAGCACTGAAGGAAGTCACGTCTTTCTCCCCAGCCTGCTTGTACAGTGATGGGTTAACATTACTGACCACCCCACTGTGGTAAGAGGCTTCAGGGGTGAAAGCTGGGTACCATAGCTCTGACCTATAGGAGTGAATGTGGGCTCTGAGAAGGAGATTGGTCAGTGTGACCATTGAGATTCCCACCCCAAAGGCCTGCTCTTCTAAGGGTGTTTCCTGCACCTTTGCTTGCTGTTTTTAAGCTCTGTGTCTCATGGCCAGGGTCCTATCTGCATTCCTCCCTTTCAGAAGTGCAGGAACTGAGAGCAAGCGTAGCAGTGGGCCAGGCCAGAGGAAACCAAAGGTCTCTTGGGAGCACCATCTTGTGTTACGTGTCGGTGTACGCATTAAGCCACTGCCACAATCTGATTGCCAAAACAACCCTACCTCAGAGAGAAGTCTGCTGGGGATCATGATTCGCCATGTAGGAAGGGATGGCAGACATTCAAGAATGTCCCTTGTTGACACTAGAGAATCAATTCTCCATCAAGAAAAAGATTACATTTTTTTCATTTTGGGTTTAATTTATTTTCATTTAGATACATGCTTGTTTGCTCTGGTCTATTTCAATCTGGTAAAGAAACTTACATTTCCATGATCTGTGTGTCCTTGTCTGGCTAACAGGATAAAGTATTTGTTAAGTAACTGTATTGGTTGGGAAACCAATGACAACAGTAATAGCTTATGATAACTCGGCTCACTGCTTGAACTTGCAGGGCATGAATTATTTTACTGAATTCTCCCCACTTCTAAGTTAGAGTCCATTACTCCTGTTCTAGGACTGAGCAACTGGGACTCAGGACCATGAGTAACTGCGCCAAGGGTGAACTCACACTGAGCTCTAGGTCTTTCTTACCACAGATTTCAGTGTCTGCACCATGAGTGAAAGAAAGCACTTGCTTTTAAAGGTGTGTGTCGTCTGACAGAAAGATAAACTGGAATCCAGATACTGCCTTCCTTCTGAAGAGGGGGTAGAGCAGTTACAGCTCACTAATTAGCTTTTCAATATTGAAAGAAAAATAGTAATTCAGGACAACAACCCCTCTGGCCAGGAGGCTACTGGATATTTCCTTTCCAAATAGAATGTCTGTGCCTGTGCTTGAGACAGTGAAAAGGTGTCCGTACCCACTGCATGAAAAGTCAGCCATCGTCGTTTCCAGTGAGCTGTTTACAGCAAGACCTTTCGGAATACAAATCCGCTATTATGCGGCACTTTCTACCAATAGCACAATTGTTCCGCTCCATATGTTCTTCCTCTAGGTGTCTAATGAGTTCCTACATATGAAAAATGACAAGAGAGTCTATCTAAGGAACCATTCCAGGAACAGTGGCATATGGAAACACTGTTTTCAAAGCCCTTGCCACGATTTCTAGGCAAAGCATTGAGAAGATCTGGCAGAGACTCCACTCACCGCTCCTGGCGGCTAAGTTCCACCACCGCACCTGCTGCAGGTCTCGGTCTGTTCTGTCAGGCTTGGGGCTGACCAGGACGATGGGAGACGCACTGAAGAAATCCCTTTTGTATTTCCCACCCCATCCTAAACATTTCTCTGCCACCAAGTTCAATTCCACTATTCGGTGCCAGGAATCGGCATTGCCCCTGCAACCAGTGCATGTAACGAACTCTCCTTCGTCTTGAAAGCACTCTGGTGTCTTAGAGTATTTGTAAAGGTCTGCTTGGGCGATTTTTTCTCAGTTAAAACATTTCCAGATCTGTCAATCTTGCTTTTTTTTTTTTTTCAACCTGATGGAGACACCTCGATGACCAGTAGATTGGATGGTATAAAGATATATAATATGGTGGTTTGACTAAGAATGGCCCATGTGGGCTCATATATTTGAATGTTTGGTCACCAGGAAGTGGAAATGTTTGAAAGGACTACAAGATTAGGAGGTGTGACCTTGTCAGATGGGCTTTGAGGTTTCAAGAGTCCTTAACAGACCCAGTATTGAGAGCTCGCTTTCTCTGTCTCTCTGTCTCTCTGTCTCTCTGTCTCTCTGTCTCTCTGTCTCTCTGTCTCTCTCTCTGTCTCTCTCTCTCTCTCTCTCTCTCTCTCTCTCTCTCTCTCTCTCACACAGACACACAACCATCCCCAGCCTAAGGTTCAAGATATAGCTCCCAGCTAGGATTCCAATTCCTACTTGATGCCACCAAGCTCCCCACCCTAACAATAATGGATTAAGTCTCTGAATCTGCAAGCAAGTCCCCAATTAAATGTTTTCTTTTATAAGAGTTGCCTTGGTCATGGTGTCTCTTTGTCTCTTCACAACAGTAGAGCAGTGACCAAGACATGTTGTGAGAGGTGACTTTTATGCCTCTCTCCTTAAAGGTAGTAGCAACTGTACAACACTAACATCTCCAGCAATTACCTACAGACATGGATTGTCTCATCAACCTCTTGTCAAGAGCCTATATCCTGAAAACAAGGGCTCAGTTAGCTGACTGGCCAGCTTACTCAACTGCTCCTTCTCTATTTCTTTATTCTCGCACACTCTAACCCTTCCTGTGAATCTCCCTCTGTCTAATAATGCTTTTATTCTGTTCTAAATTGACAAATGAACATTGCATTTCTTCATGGGCTACAAAGTGGTATTAAAATTTGTGGAGAAAATGTGGACTAATTAAATCAAGCTAAGTAATATATCATTACCTCAGAGGCATACTGCTTCTATAATGAGAACGGTTGGAATTTTTAGCTGTTTTGAAATGTACAATACACCGTTATTCTGAATTCTAAAACTATATAATACAGTTAGAAAAACAAAGTCTTGGTACTCCAGGCTTTGTGCATTTTGACTGCTATCTTCCTGTCCCTGCTCTTGCCTTTGGCCTTTGCAGCCATGATCCTATTTTCTGTCCTGTAAGTTTGATTGTTTTAGATCAGACGTTTTGGTGAGCCCGTGATATTTCCCCCCTGTGCCTGTCTTATTTGCTTACTATAATGTTCTTCAATCCTATATACATTGTCAATTATGACAGAATTTTCTCCTTTTTTTGTCCTAAAGTGCTCATTCCATTGTGTGTATAGAGCGTCTTCACCTGCTGGTGGATACAAGACTGAGTCCATAACTCGATTATGGTAAACCATGCTGCAGTGAAGACGGACACTACAAAAACCTATTTGACAATGAGTTTAAGTGTTTGGAAGTTGACTAATATTTATAATAGCAAACTTTCCTTTACCATAATAAAATAAGTGTTGGCTAATTGCTAAGAAGAGGCTAATTTAGCACAGGGTTTTAGAACACGGTGTCTGTGTTAATCAGCTTAGCTCTGGTGAAGAACACAGGGGGATTTGAATATGAAGCCTGCAGACACTTTATCCATGAGCAGAAAGAAGAAAGTGGAATCAAGTTCAGATTTTTATGACCTTCAAGGAGTCTTCCAAAATTACTTTCCAAGGGCTCGCTCCAACTGCTTAAGAACTTGTTACTGGTCCTATGTGCCAAAGCTTCTTCTGTCTTCCAGTGCAAGTGCTATAGGACCAAAGCTGCAATTAAAGTGGGGACACTTGAGCCATGTCAAACCACAGCGATATAGTCAGGTTAATTTTAGGAACTTCCATATAGTATTCTATAATAATTATATCCATCAACATGCCAACTCTAGCGTATAAGGGTTACATTTTGTCCATTTCAATACATACTACCTGAAAGTTTATAACTTTACATTTTATGCTCATGCTCTCTAAAATGTAATGTTATCTTCTTCAATTGCTGATGCTCTTCTTTTTTTTTTTTTACTTTGAAAAAGAGTCATTTTATTTTGGATATTAAAGAAATTGACCAATAGTTGTCTCATTATTCTGACATTTATAGAAACTCAAGACTGTTGACAAAGCTGCAAGCTCATATAGTTTATAGCAACTCCTAATTAGCCATTAAAAAAATTATAGACTGGAAATGTCTCATGGTCTTAGTACTTGGGAAGTTGATTCAGTAGGACTGCTCAATCCCAGGCCAGACTGGGCTACTGAGTGAAAATCAGCACAAAACAGGTATATTTACATATATGACATAATAAATGTAATATACATAGGAAAGAACATGCCAATTGAGATAGATGTGTTTTCTCCATTTTTTCCTTCCGTGTGTTTTTTCCTAGGATAGAGCTTCACTATGTAGCCCAAATAACATTTAACTCAAAATCTTCCTGCCTCAATCTTCTGACTGCTGGAATATAGATGTCCACCATTAAACTTTGTTAAAAGGTTTTTTGTGAGTGAAGTATTTCTTGACTAAAACACTTCTTGTTGGGCATAGTGGTATATGCCTCTGATCCTAGCATTCTGTAGGCAGAAGCAGGCGGATTTCTGGGAGTTTGAGGCCAGTCTGGTTCATTTAGAATTTCAGGTAAGCCAGGATTAGGTAGTGAAAACCTGTCTCAAAAATCAAAGCAAATAAACATGGTAGCTCACAACTTCCTATAATTGACACCCTCTTCTGTCCTCCTCAGGCAATGCTTAGATGTGGTACACATGCATGGAAAAACACTCATACATATTAAAAACAAAACTAATGGAATTAAATGAGAAATTTAACAATATGGACAATATGCTAGTTCAAATATAAGAAATATTGTTGGGAGAGGATTTAACTCAGAGATCATATATTCTACATTTGGAATTTTGAGGATCATTAGCCTACTTAGAAGCTTTCAAGCAAATTTTTAAGAATTTGATAGTTTGTGAGTAGTAGAAAATATTGTAGAACATATATTAGCTATTCTGGTCCAAGCTACATACTAGTTTTTAAAATCCATATCACAAGAGAAAAATACCTATTCAAGAACTTTGGAATGTTTTAATGGCAAACTAAGTGTCAGTGGTTACAAATTAATGGTTGACATCATCTAACAGGCTTTTAAAGTATAGTTTGGACATCTAGAAATACAGGATCTTTCTTTGAGATTAACAACAAAAAATTATGTCCATTCTCATTGTTTTTTTGGATAAAATTAGAAAAGGAGTTTATAGACTCTATGCACTCTTTCAGAAAGAATCACTTCCACACTGCTGAGAGATAATCAAGAGAAAAAAATAAGACATTGGGTGCACACATGAAGACAAGAGTCTTACTAATGCGCTCAAGATTTCTTCTCATATGGACTCTCAGAATTAATGAAAGAGCTGGATAAACCCAGCAACAAATCCGTGAAAGATAAGCTCCGAGGGACCATGGATAAGATAGACGTCTTAAATAGCAGGGTTATTAAATACAGTTCTGGTTTCCAAAGACCACAGTAGACGTGATTACAAGGTCAGATAATATTTTTTCGTCCACAGGAGATAGTATCAGGATAAAAGAACATGATTTCCACAGGCAGCTTGCATAGGAATCTGGCCTTTAAACTTGGTCTTATTTTCGAAGTACCTCCCCCAATGACATAAAGACGTCCCCTGCTTTATAATAGCACCACCCTGGGACAAAGCCTTTAATCACAATGGGGACACAGAAGATGTACTAACAACAAATCAGATTTGTATTTAATAACCCCTGCCCCAGTCTGACCTAGGAAATCGTACGCATTTTTTGTATTACTTATATGATTTATAGCATATCCTTATACAGGGATTTGGGGAACTATAACTTTTAGTAAGTCAGTGCTCATGAATAATCGTCTACAGCCAGATGTGGATGGTCTTATTCCACAGCACTTATTACCAGTTATGTGACACGTGCAAATGACTTATGCAACCTGCTTCCAGTCCCTCATCAGCAAAGAGCAGACAGGCAGAGTGCCTCTTTATGACTTGGCTGAGGATTAAATTATCTAAAATATATGCAGTGCTGAAAACCACACATGGTATGCTCCAGTAAATGTTCATGAAATAAACCCTTAATTAAAATATGTCCTTTTAATCTTTACCTCTAATTGAGAGTGCTGACTGTCTGAGAACAGACCCTTTGAAGGAAAACTTTCGTTCATAATTAGGCATAAGAAGATCAAATACAATGTGATCCAATGCGTAGAGTAGCAGAAGAATGCCATAGATATTCAATATTTACTCAAGTCTTCGCATGTTTAAAAGATGAAGTGCCTGTAATTATTGCAATATTGGAACATGTAAGAACCACAGGGTTGTATGACCTTGTATTAATTAACAATGTGCTGCAGGTATTTAATAGCTCTCACTGATAGAAAATGTTACTCAGATTTTACCAAGAGCATCAGAAGCCGTGAGTTTTCTCTGGCTCATTCTAATAATGACAATAATATCAGAAGCCATTTGTCTAGATCTTTTAAACTTTCCACAGAGCCAAGCAATCATTCTCTTACTCCTCACAATAATCCTGGGTGGCAGATGTGTCATTTTTATATTGTAAGATCATTACTTATGCATGTTATCACATCATTATTATTTATATTTCATGGGTGAGAAAGACGAGGACCAAAATGATTAAGTCATTTTCTCCTTTAGGGTCACAATTCGTCTCCTGCAACAACACCCTTAAATAACGCCTAAAAGACAAATGGAGCACTATGTGCCCCTCTTATTTTCTGTACCCTTTGAAACAAGGCAAGAGACAAAGGCCAGTTCCTTAGTGAGGAAACTTAGCAAGCTTCTCAGTACTGCTGTGTGACACTGGCACTGTAGAATTCTAGAAGGTTCCAGGTTCTATGTAAACATCCTATGTAAATGGTGCCCCTTAGTTATGAACAACTTGTGTGACCACAGCAGGTGCAAATGGGGTGGCTACTTCTGCAGATCCAAAAGCAGCAAACATCAATAAAGCTGGCATTTTGGTTTCCATTTCATCCTGTGGTATCACAGAAAAGCAGGGCTGGATGAGGGAAGATGAAGTCAAACAGAAGTCACTTTAGAGGAGAATCTGTCACTCGGGTTGAATTTTCTGTCACTTGTGGTTCACACTACCTACTCCTTCTGAACAGCATGACGTTCAGCTGACCTGTAGGGAGGAGAGTCACCGGTTACATCCGGTTTCAGGATCTCACGTTTGGTTTATTGTCTAGTGCAGCCCCCCTGAAATGAGCACATGCAGGAGCTTCCTCGCTGTGCAGTCTGCGGAATCTTGTTGGAGACAAACAGAGCCATTACCCAGTCCTCCAATGTCAGATTCCAAAAATGGACATGATGTTCTCCAGGACAGCACTGCCAAGCTGGAGCTTCTTTTCCCCCACTTACATTGGAAATCTGGTAATTGGATTTTAAACAGTTCCATGTGCAGTAATTATATATAATCCATTCTGTGGCATTCCTCCCTAGTAAATCTGTAAGAGACCAAAAGACATGTCAAGCCTTCCATTATCACTGCCCAATGGTTCTCTCTAAAGGTGGTTGGCTCCAACAAAGAGTCTTTGAGGAAAGCAAATGGGCCATTTTAACTGTTGAAAACATAATGGGAATCACAAGGCAAGAAAGGAGGTCTAATGGGTACCTGGAGGTGAAATGCAGAAGGTCAAACTAGTGTCCTAGAATATCACCAGACTGGATTGACCCCATCGAAAAACCCAGTGTCTACTGCTATTTAGAAATACGGGCAATGTGTATTTATAACTGCCATAATGAAATGAAAATAATTCAAAACATTTAAACATAAGCTAGGTAACATATACCGAGAGAAATTCACACATGCAAAAGAGCATTGAAGGTGAGCAGAAGTCGCCTGCTGCCCGGCACCTCTTCATGACATACTTAAAGTGACTGGTAGTATGGTGGCAATATATTGTTTGTGTGCTCTGGAACATACCATGGTTAAGTGGTAATTGGCTGGTGTTCCCTAGTGTGCTTTCTAGGAGCTTACCAGCAAGCATGGTCGATATTGTGTGGCATGGAGGTGTCAAGGCACAACTCAGTGTGCCTGGTTGTTTAGCTGTGACACTTCTGATGCACTGTATAAGAACTCTAACTAGCAGATGGGAGAGAAACAACATGACTTTTGCCCTGTAATCACAGCCATGTTCTGTTTGTCTGAGTCTTCCCTCATGGCTGGTGCTCAGTGTTTCCAAATAATGAACAGGTTAGTCAATGGATAAGAAGCAAACTCAGTTACAGGAAGTGAGCTCTGACCGTATGCCATAGTCCACTACAATGGGATTACTAAAAGGAAAAGACCAGGGCTGTAGAAATCAGGTAAATAGCAAATAAGGAATAACAAAAAGGAAAGAATAAAAACAAACTCTCTGGAACTGCCCAGCCTACCACAGCTACCAGCTGACACAGAAATACAGTCACCACAATCCCCAGGACCACTCAGATGGCTTGTAGACTTGGGAGCAATAGCAAAGGTGTTTTATGCTACTGTGCTTGGGTAATGGCTACAAAGCTGGGTGTAACTGATGCCAGTGGATGTCTGGGTGATGCATTATGAGTGAATGTGAAGACAGAAATCCTCACTGCTTATCGAACCCCAAATATAATCTCATAAAAATAGAACATGAATGTCTTATTAATCTCTGTGAGATATGGAAGGTGCTGCTGACACCCTTAATGACTCATAGGATCTGCTATAATCAAAACAGAGGCTTCTTTGGGGGTGCCTGTTTTTCTTCATTTGGGGGATTCCACCCAGTTCTTTCTGCAGTATGGCTATGCAAATTTAACATGAAATAGAACTTGTGGACAATGATTACAGCACATTGACATAAGTTCGGTTAATGGTGCTCCCAGGAGTGACATCGTTCAAAGGAAGTGACGCTCACCACTTTATGTGTATTCAGTGTCCAGCATAGTTCTTGGCACAAAGGTGTACAAAAATAGTAATTAGTGAATGAATGAGGAATCTCTGGGCCTACCTCTCCACTCTAATATGTGTTGATGGTCTCTGATGGTCTCTCTAGCCCTTTCCTGGACTCATGAGCATCGGTTTATGTGCTCAGAATCTTCCAGAGTTCTCTCTGCACACTTTAAATCCAATGCTATTCTAATTCTCACTTTGTCATTCAGGATGATGCTGGGGAAATTGCTAAACCCTTGTGAGCCCCAGTGTCCTTACAAAAGGACAACATAACACCTGCCATATAAAGGACTGAAGCAAGTGGCCCATGTCATGTTCTTGGGTAAAACTTGTGGCACAAATCAAGTGCCAAACAGAGGGTAGTTATCATATTTTTTGTGCGTGCATGTGTGAAATTTGCCTGCCTCTGCCTCCTAAGTGCTGGGATCATGTGTGTGTGTGTGTGTGTGTGTGTGTGTGTGTGTGTGTGTGTGTGTGCGCGCGCGCGCGCCCGCACTACCGTTATTGACTGTTTCAATTGCGATCTGTTTTAGTATCATTTTTTAATCATGCTGGTCTTCACCAAAGGATCATCTCAGTCTGTCACTTTCTCCCTTCTTTGTCCAGACTGCAGAGGATATACTGATAGAGAATAAAACATTGCTATCAATTAGATATTCACGATTCTGCTTTGACCTTGCAACTCCCAATGTCAAGATACACTAAAAATGTTTTTCATTCTCCTGGGCACTTCCTTCCTTTGTAGTCAGTACATGACTCATTTATAAAGGCCTGTATGGGAGTTGGGGATTTAGTTCAGTGGTAGAGCGCTTGCCTAGGGAAGCACAAGGCCCTGGGTTCGGTCCCCAGCTCCGAAAAAAAAACCAAAAATAAATAAAGAAAGAAAGAAAGACAGACAGACAGACCTGCATGAACCACCCTACAAATATAGTATACTTTCATTCAAGATGTAAACATTGGTGCTCATAAAATAAAAATGAGTAAAATCCAGTTTTAAATTTCTGTTTGGCTTCACCAACCCTTGCTCGTTTGCTTTATTAACCCCTTACTAACCCCTCCATTTAATACCTCATCATTGGACCTTCGAGGATGACCCATCCCATATTTCATGGTTTCTACTCTGCTTATGACACTACTCTTAGCTGCTTCTTTCAGAAAAAAAAATGTCTCCCTTTATCTGCTACTTTTCTTCCAGTTCCTTAAATCTAGAAAATGTCACCATTTAAATCACATTCCCCATCTCCTCCTCCCTATCCCCCTTCCCCTCCCCTCTTTCTCCCTCTTCCCTCTTCCCTCTCCCTCTCTCCTTCCCCTTCCCCCTCTCTCATTTAGAACAGGCACCAGCAGGGTTTATACTCTTCTACATTATATAGGAATGGGTTTACTTTTATTGATGCATTTTACACACAATTTCAAAAGAAACGGAATTGTTATGTCTCATGATTTAAAAGCAACCACCCTTTAATAAACACCTGTCATGGACAAAATACTGCGTAAGATCTTCTACAGGCATGAATCCACTGAATCTTCACAATATCACTGAAGATAAAGCATGGCCATTTCACAGATTAAATATGGAGACATCACTCATATTTCCCTACCAGTCAATGCCTTAAAGATTGTGAAGTTATCACTTATACAAGAGTCAGTAGCTTGGGCAGAAGCTGACAATTATTACTCCAGTGTTTGATCTTTCAATTGGGATCTGTCTTAGCATCATCGCTACTACACTGAAGATCCTTGAAGAGCTAATCCAAGCTCCTCTTCACTCTTCTAGTTCTAGGGTATGGTCTACAGCATTCCGTCCTCCATACTCTGCGTACCGCAGGGGCAGCCACCCTTTCTTTCATCAATTACTTGTCTATGCTTAAGTTCTGTGTCCTTCTCCCTGCTCTCTTCCTCCTCCATTTTGTGGCATACACAGCTGTAGGCTTCTCACAGATGTGGATAAAAATAAAAAGATGCCTTTGGATGGTAGGTTGACTACATAACTACCTTTCTTGTATTTTCACCTTCCATTGAAAGAGAAGTCGATGTGCACCATTTCTCCTTTCAAGTCTACCCCTCCCTTTTCATCCTACTGAAATCTCACCTCTGCACTGGATGCTTGGATGAAGCTGTTCTACTGGAAGTGAACCGTGGGATAATTCTTAATTACAGACACAACTAAACTCTTCGGTGCTCACCTAACAAGGCCTCTGCTAGTTTTGTTGGCATTTTAACCTCAGTGTGTCTTTCAACAATGAACTCATTCACTCCACCTGCTGTGTAGCCTGTGCTTGCCTCACATTTCCGCTAGTGTCTGCCTACACCTGTGTTACTCTGCTGGGCTCGGAAACCCCTGGAGTTCTTGCCTCACTGTCATTTCACTTGTGCATTACATACATTTCGCCCTGTCCATCTTGACTGGAAATACACTGGAAAAGACAGAGGAGTTTTCAAAAGGAACATCTCTACCTGGATGTCAATTTCAGACCAATTAAAGGCAAGCAGGAATGGACATGGGCACATTTTAGGCTTTCTTTGTCTAGTTGAACTTGAGCTAGGACAAGGACCCAACAGTCATCTTCCCACTCTTCCTGTTCAAGCTCAGGTCTTTGTAGCTCTCCCATAAGCATTTCTTCTCTCTCTCTCTCTCTCTCTCTCTCTCTCTCTCTCTCTCTCTCTCTCTCTCTCTCCCCATGTTCACACTCTATTCCTTTTGAGACATTGGAGCATATTTCCCCAAGATCTGTAAACCCCAACTTTAAGAATGCACCATCCTGTTCTTGAATTAAGTTCTATTGTTTTGCAGGTCGGAAAGGACCTTATAGAAAAATGTTCAAAGTATCCATTTAGGAAACAAAAACACCCCCCACCCCCAAAAAAGATGAACGAAATAAAACAAATCTGAAACACCAATAAAACCATTTATCAACTTTCCCAACTGCATATTACAGCAATATGCCCAGGAACAGCATCTAGAAAATTTGTTCTTAAGAATAAAGATCAACTAATCCAAAATTTTAATCTGGTCAAATATGCTTGTGCTTACAAGGGAATCAATAGCTGTCAGTGAAGTGCTGGATAACTAACACATTGCACATTCCTGCAGAGTGGAGATCAAGGCAACTGAGAACAAAATTTACGAATAAAGCTTACCAGTAACCCACATTTATATTTGTGTATATATACAAAAATCCACATATATTTCTGTTTGTGTATATATTTACAAGAAATACTCAAAAAACAATACACACATGCACATTCTTTTGCTAATGTATTCAATATGTGAAACAGAAGAAATAAAGGAGGGAGAAAAAAACATTATAGAGGACAAATAAAAGGAAAAACTTTACCTGACTGAAATAATAATGTTCTGTCCTGGGCACCTAGGTAGGCAATGTACATCTCCCTAGCTTCCTAGTGCTTTACCCATTGTCCTCAGTATCATTGTAATTCCATGTGAATTAGTGAATCAAAATGAGAAAGACAGGGTGATGAAAAGTCCCCTACTTGATATTATTTTTGCATCTTTCTCTTTTATCTCATGTGTAAATATAAATGTGTATATAAAATTTTTTTATCAGCACACACACACACACACACACACACACATTCCTTTTGCATGGGTACTAGGTTAAACACAGACATAAGTTGATTAACTCAATGACTCTGTGCAGTAATCACATACACTAAAAGCAGTCATTCCTGGTGTGGGTGGGAAGCTTTCCAATTTGGTCATAAAGACAGGTTCTCAGACCCTCTTACTACACATTAAAAAACAACACCAAATGTAAAATCGCATATAGTTCTGTCTGGAGTTAAAGTTAAATATTCTTTCTATTAAGGCAACAAAAAATGTAGAAAGGAAGTAAAAATAAAGCTGTAGGTTATTGTTCTAAGACTAGGAACTTCGGGGTTGTTGTAGCCAGTCCTTTACCGGTCCCTCACATCTGATGCATGTTCCAGAGTCCTACAGTGAAATGTCACCAATGCACTTTTAGAGGGTGAGAGTATACACACATACTTCATGTGAAAACTGACAGACATAGGAATACATCACCATTTGAGCTCATGGTATTACACCAGTGTGAGCTTCTGTGTTGTGACAACGTATTAGGATTTTGAAGGATGTTATCCCTAAGGGAAAGGTGAGAAAGGGAAAAGTGATACCCTATACTGTCCTCCGGCAGCTTCTTGTGAATTTTAAACAATGTCAGAATAAAGAGACATTTTCAAAAGATATTATATATATTTGAAATATATATAATTAATATATATTAAGACATGGTATTGATGCTTACATCTACTCTCACGTGTTTCCTAATAGCTTATAGCTTTCATTATGGATTTCAGATGGATTTTAGCATTTGTGTTCACAGGTGCTTTGCAGGGGAAAATCACAGCTATCAACGTACTGATCTCTTAGTTTCCTAAGAAGCAAGTCAAATGTTAGAACCCTATACAAATGGAAAGTTTAACACAGAACTTTATTAAAAAAGGTTGAAGAATTTGTCGCCTCCATCTAAATTCAATGTTGTATTGCTTACTAACTAGGATACTTTTAAAATACGATACAAGAAACCAGATTCTCCACATTTTACTTGTGAAAGTGAGTCCACTTTATATTCCAATTTTATTTATTTTTTTCCGAATAGTCACAACATTAATCTACCGGGAATATTCTAGATCATATATTTGAAATTCCATTTATTTTTTTTCTATCGATAGACATGTATTACACTTTTATATAATACAGAAATTCCAGCGTTGGTTTAAATAACATAGTTTTCAAAATGAGAAGCATGATTCGTAATTTCAAACAAACCTAGGATAAATTCTTAATATCCCAAATGATAGTTTTTCATTTTTGTTCCAGAGGAAGTAGTGGTGCTTCGTTTGACAGAGAAAGTGCAGCACAATCGTTACTCCTCTCATTTTGACTCTGTGTAGACTTGGACCACCCAACAGGTTTTAAGTTAAAAGTGAGGTGGGAATCGCTTCATTCCACATATTCATGAGGCAGTTGACTTTTGCTCAGTATTAAAAGTGTGGTTTTTTCCGATTTAATTTTTAACACTTTTTAACAATTTTAGCTCTTCTTCCTACTAAAGGGTTCTAGTTAACGTGTGACTCTTTTTGAGTATTGTTACAGACTAACAGATACAGATTCTTCTCTAGAATATGTGAACCTCCATCCTAGAAACCAACACAAGGTTAACTGGCTTTGCCAATGAGTTCTAGAAATACAAGAAGTCCCAAACAGCTTCACTCTCTTACTAAAATGATGGACCATCTAATGGCATGATCTGTGAAGCATTTCGATCAAGTTAAAATAAACAAGACATGGAAAAAACCCTTGCCTTTATGTTCCTTCAAACTATAGGTTTACATTGTACTATTATTATAGGGTGGCCGTAACCACTGTTCCCTTCCCCCGCTTCACAAGTGAAACAAAATAAATGCCGTACAAAATTATACATTCTGTAATAACTTAGAAAAAGGTAAATCAATGTTTAAGGCCTTTAAATATTTGTAAGAAAACTCCTGAAGAACTAAAAGCACAAGTGAAAATATGGACAAAATACTGGCCAAGAATTATTTGAATAGAACAACCATAAGCACGTATTTAGACCTTTGTGGTCAAGGAAAATCAACAGATTTTTTTTTCTATCCACAGACTGAACAAATATATAAGCATTCAAGCAGTCATTGGAATCGAGCAAGAGATGATATTAAAACAAGACAGAAAGGATAGTTTAAGAAAATGCTAGAAGAAATGTAAGTGATGAGAAATTAGAGAAGCACATGCATCCCTGGCCTGTTTTATTTTATTTTTTTAAATCAAAAGCTACCTGCTAAGTTGACTGTACATTGATGATTTCTGTGAAGGAAAGTAAAAGGAAATATAAAAAAAGAAAATACACTTTAAAAAAAACTGGAAGGAAGGGTGCACTGGAGGCACAGAGTACTGTGTAATGGGAATTGGAACCCAGTCCTAACTGCTATCTGTTTAACTGTCAGAGAGCTGCAGTCCGTATTAGCCTTGGGGAAATGTGCCAGCTCGCCTACACATTCTTTTATGAGGGACGTAGTCAGATCACTGTGATTTGCCAATGAGTATCATTATCCGTGGATAAATACTTCTATTCCTTTTACAGAGGCAAAAGCAAGATGTTAAAACATGTAGGCTTTCAGGGTTTCAAGGTTAGAATACCAATAAAATTAATTGTCTCGGTCTATGCCATGCCGGAAGAGTTTGCAAAGGGAACGTCATCAAAGCTGTGCACAGTCCTATTAGACAAGGAAGAAAGGAGCCAGGAGCACATCCATGACGGGACAGTGTGCTTGGGAGACAGCTTCAGACACAAGAGCAGTCACAGCTGAGGCCAGAAAATCTTACAGGTGACGGTCTCTGGTGTCAGCCCAGAAAACCAACCCTATCCCGGCTCCGTGAGAGCAGAGTTCCGCTTCCCTCAGAAACATCATGAGCCAAGCACAGTTCACAGCTGACGAAGTCTTCAGCACCCAAAGTTCACTTCAGACTTCTTTAAAGTCTTAGTTTCAGTAGGAATTAGAGGACAAGCCATAGAATTCCTTGGAAATGGGTTTTAAATGTCTCTTCGGAGAGTTATAAAAATCTTCCAGGTCACTGTAGGAGTCCAGTTTCTATGCTGATGTCTCCGTGAACCCAGCCTTGAGGATTACTTGATTTAGGAGTCGTTAATGAGTTACCTGGAAAGGAAGGAAAAAATATGATCAATATTCTATAATAAAGCTACAACCCCAGAACTAGTAAACAGGAGCTAATGGTTTCTAGGTAGTTCTCACTGGATCAAACACATCACTGAGTTCTCCAGTATTCCTGTGTTCATATACTACTAAAACAGATGCATGCTTTCTTTCTATCATTTTGTAATATTCTTAAAACAACTTTCCTTATTATTTCAAATGTCTCCCACTATGAAAAAGACATTTGCTGCTGGCAATAGTTCCCTTGTCTGAAGGAGAATGATTTTGAGAATCCTCTCATTTGTGAAGATAAGGTAGCTGTAATCTGTAGACCTCTGTAGAGAAACGTCTTTGATCAGTAGAGTTCAGTCAGAGGATGTTCTCAACCCTTGGAGACCCATTCTACATAATCCGTTCTCAAAACAGCATAAAACCCAGGCGGGAGGGAGTGTGCTATCAAACTCTGTTATATGTTCTGAAAAATACCATCTCTGTGTGATCAAAAGAATGCTTGTGGAAGCAAAAAATGAAGAACGGGGCAATGACTTAGCAAATTTCAAAGTGTGTAGATCTTCTTATAAAACTAATTGTATTTCTAATGCAATTTGAATCAACTAGGAAGGTTCACAGCAAATTGTCATAACTATTAATATCCAATATATTGTATGTATATATGAAATGAAATGAATGTGTTGTAAATAAATTACTTACATTTGCAGAAGTGATGTAGGAAAAACATAAAACTATTGCTATATTAATGCACTCTTTGCTTTATACCATTATTAGGTAGGTTACCCTTAGAAAATCCCCTAGGTATCATCCTACACCAATGGGTACTAAAAATGTGATGTTTTAAAATTAAGGTGCACACCTGGTTTTATTTCATTAGGTGACTTACACAGCTGTTTAGCCTTTGATAAGATGTTTGTTTAAAAGGCTGCCTTATTTTGTTGTTTTGTGGTGTGTCATGAAAAATGAAATTATTAAACTCAATAACAAGGTAATTCTACTTTGCTCTCCCATAGCTGATCTCAAGTTACACTGCAGAAAGACATGCAAAATTCAAAATGTTTTTGAAACAGGAGGATGGCTAACTTGTTTTTGTCTTGTGGCCAACTGCTACTTATCCCATTGCCCCTCTTACACTGGGACCACAGCACAAAGGAATGTTGAATTATAGAGACCATGGAAAGTGGAAATATCTCAGGAAGAAGAGAGACTCAGCAGGTTGTCTGCCATTCAGTACTCATTCCAAGCAATCTGGGAAGGGCTCCCAGAAAGTAGGCATAAGAATGAAACAGAAATAAAATATTATTTTTTATAGATATTATGTCATAGATGCTAATGGGATCACTATGGGAAATGCTGAAAAATATTTTCACAATGACATTTACCCATATACTCTATATAGTGTAATCTTTGACTACCAGTAGCTAAGAAAAGCTCATCTACATTTTCTCAAAATTTTTTCTTCCTGCTCAGAAAATTGCTTAAGTGTAACCTGGGGAACATATTTGTAAAACTGGTGTTGGAACAAGAGAAAAGGTAAAGAGGTGTTGGAAAAGATTGAGAGAGAACAATTGATGGGTTTCAGGAAGGGGTTAATGAAGCAAGGAGGCACAATGCTGGAGATAAGGCAGAACAGGAGACATTGACCCCTAAGACAAGAAGGCAGGGTGGGTGCCCAGCCCCTTTGAACCCCCAGCTTGGAGTCACCTGAAGGTTACTATGGTATTCTCATCATTATTCCTTTATCTAAAGGTAAATATTTGTTACAGTTGGTTAATAAAAACCTGTGAGAAGATTCTGTTGGTCTTTTGCGTATGAATTAAAGCCTTGTCTTCAGGTAATTTCAAAGACAAACAATAGTAAAGACCTCCTTAAACACAACCAATGTTTCCTGCAACTCTTAGAGTCTCTGTGTGTGCATGTATATACATACTCATCAATAAATATACACATTCACACAGATATATACATTTAAGCACAAATATATACACACAAAAATATAAGTGCATACGTTTGTAATACATTTTGTCTCTTGGCCAAAATAATAACTTAAAAATCCAAAAACTAAAAACATGACCATGTAAAAAATAAGAACTATCTAATAATTATAGACTGAAACATAAAGCATTTTTTCACATTAAAATTTGCATAGAATTCTTAAGTTAATCCTTTTCTTAGATGAGGAGTATTCAATAAAATAATTTCTAGTATCAAATGAGAGTGGACGGTCTATTTTAGACTTGATCCTTCTAACTTACTTGATTAGAACACGTTATGGTTAGACATGTGACACTCTGGATTAAAGCCAGTGTGATAGGGAGACTTTCAGACTCTCTCCCTCTCAGTTTTCTCATATATAAAGGCAGGTGGTGTTGCTAACATCTGCCGTGAGGATTCAGCACTACAGTGCCTATAGAAACATCTAGTTTTGTCAGCATTAAACACCACGAAATAACAATTTCAGATATGAAAGAAGAGACATTGAAATAGAATGGAAGAAGTGTTAGAAATCCAGACAAGTCTGAGTGCTACAAATGGAGGTAAACTCAGCGTCTGCTCTTTTCAATATAGAATAATTCCTGCAGATGAGCATATACCAGCACACCCTCTGGAAACCTCGAGTTCTATACCAAGTATAATGGCAGAACCAATAAGACAAATTTTCAAATATATTTCAAATTCCTATTTTAAACATAAAACAAGATCATGAGTATAGACAACCATCTCCAATTTAACTCACCTAATAAGCACAATTCAAAGGGTATTTAAAAACAAAATCATTAAAACTGAGCAAAGAAAAATCAATCATTTAATAATTTCTCTGCTCACTGAAAAAGTTCAAAGGATCAACCTTAAATTCTGGCTTACTAGTGGATGGAGATAAATACCACCTCCTCTGCTCTAATCTCTAAATTGGGATTTTTCTGGCATATTAGAGTTACTCAATTAATCTTTATACAATCCTGCATTTTAACAAGGAAGTGTCATTAAGACAACACGTAAACATTACCCTACTTTTAGAACTAAAATATAACACTTTATACTAAAAGTCTATGTTTGATAAAATATCAAACAGTAAAATCTTCACTTTCTAAAAATAATCTTAGCAAGTTTTCATCTACTATAGCAGGAGATCTGAGGATAGAAAAATCTCGGTTGCTCCCATGTATGCATTCTACCTTCTTGGTCCAACGGGCTCCAGACACAATATGCTGTATGCGACAGAGAAATAATCCTAGTTTTGCACACACACACACCCCGACCACATGTCGTCATTGCTGCTTCAGGGCGCCCATCTATCTGCCTTTGCAGAAGTCATGATTCACAAGTCTGTTCTTCCTATAATCTTATTTGATGTCTATTGGCTGGTGTGTTACATGCAACTGTTGGACTGAGGGATCTGTGTAAATAAAAAAGTAGCAATAACAACAGTGACCCAGGGTCAAGCACAAAGCTATGCCTCAGTGGCTCTGAAAGATGAAGACACTAATGTGGTAACAATAAACCCAGGTGTCAAGGACTGAAGAAGCATCCAGTTACACCACTCCGGCAGATCTGTTCCAGATAGCTGCTTAGATTCTTAAACTAAGAAAATAAAAAGCTAGCAAGCAACACATGAGATACTCGTCTAATCTGAAATGCATAAAGCCAGTTATTTTTATACTGTCTGCACTTCATGCTTTGAACATTCGTAAATGCCCTCCATTGTTTTTGTTTTGTTTTGTTTTTTTCAAATTCAGCAATGGAAGGACATTCCAATCTGTTCTTTCTCCAAGTGTTTACAAGTATTTAAGCAATTTGGAAGAATCTTAATGTGATATATTCATAAAGTCTAATCTTCCTTGCTTCCCAAGTTCTGCTAACTGTATAAGTGGGAGCTGAGTTTGGTGGGAGATAATATGGAAATAGTGTGACCTCCAGAGCTCCATTTTGAGTTCAAATCCAGGCCCTGTGGCTTTCAAACACTGAGACTGAACACATTATTTAATCTCCCCATGTGTAATTATAGAACAATATTAGTACCTTGCCACACTCATTTTTTACTATAATTAAACCAAAGATCCCTTACAAGGAGTACATCCTAGTACACGCATTTAAAAATTAGCAGATGGGATTAGTGCTAATTCTCAAATAAGACCAAAAGTGGTACGTAGAGCTCTATCCGGCAGAGCTGTTGGGCTTGTTTGTATAGGAATACTGATTGATTGAACTGAGATCAATGGCTTGTTTGTTGTTTGTTTGTTTGGGGTTTCCTATAGTAACATACCTTGCCACTTGTTCTTCAAATAACACTGTTTTTTAAAGTCATATATTAAGAATTTCCCACTCTTTGATAACTTTGGGTATAATAAAATGTCTTTTCAGATGATTTGATACAAAACAATGATTAAATGGTTGATCTGTGTCACCAAGCTGGCAGTTCTGCTGATGATTTGACTTGATTCAAGGTACAGCAGACCCTAACATTTGTATCTTATGGCCGTGAGCTAAGAAGTCTAGACCTGTGCTAAGGAGGCAGTCACCTCTGATAGGTGCACCCTGAGCACTGAGCTACGAAGTAGAGACCTGTGTGTGTTAGAAACAGTGGCAGGCAACCACAGTGCAACCACCACTCTTCAGACACGAGCATTTTAACACTTCCCACGCTGGGGTGGTTGAGTCTACGTCTGTGTGCACACAGAAAGCACTAATTCAGCTCAGTAAGCTATAGAGAGAAATAAAAACCATTATAAGGCATCTGTAGACACTTGGAGAATTCCCTCTTGCCCCTATTAGTAGGCACGTATTATGCACCCTCTCAGATTCTTACCTACTTTACTTTTGTACCTCTCCCTTTGTGTTTCGTATGAGCCATCTTCCATGAGACTTTGCATGCTGGGCATATATCTGGGAAATCAAGGCCACACTTTGTCCAGGAATAAAACCTGCGACATGATTATATAAGAGGGAAATGGAGATGTGGTGATGCCCTACCATACCGAGGGTTACTCTGATATGGAGATGCCCTGCCGTTCTAAGGGTTACTCTGATGTCACTATTCTTTCACAGAACACTATCTAAACACCTTTTTCAGGTTGCAATATGTGTGTAGATTTGTGAAATCACTTCCAACTCTGTACAGCATCCATGTGAAATCTGCTCTTTACAGAATGACATAATCTTTTCTCTAACATAGTCATTAAAATCTTGCTATGGAGTACTGTGGAATAACATTTACATCCTTGTCATTGTAAGTTACGCACACACATTAATGGGAGAGATGCTCTGTTTGAGCGGCAGAGTCAATTTCATTCCGAAGGGAGTTAAGTTTTCTCTAAAATACCCATGTCATTAGCAAAACATTTATTTTTGTAATAATGAACATGTTTTATTTAAGCAAGTGGAAGGCAGGGAAGCGTGGCAGTATTTCTGAGAGAAAGAAGCAGGTTTAAATGCAATCTGTGTCCAACCTTCATAATAGCTGCTTAATAACGTCACAAAGAGACACAATTTAACAGGAACACTCCAACAAATTTAGCTCGCTCAATAAAGGCACAAGGAGCAGCAGAATCCCTCCATAATCTTAAGTGCTGATGTGAACGAACTTTCCTTCCGTAGACTAGAATGGCTGCTCACTGCAAATGAATTTTTTTAATGTACCTCTTACAAGGATATGAATGCAGCTCTTGCTTCACTATCTGTATACTAAATGTGCAATTAAAACGTTTTTATTCCACCGTAACGGGTTTTTCGTTTAAGCTAGAGAAAAGCTGCCATTAATTTGCTCATAACTGTATATGAACATACTCACTCGATCTCAAAGCATGTTATATAATAAGGTGTCACAAAACAGAAGGCCCCTGACTGTCAAAAAATGTGCATATGCAAACCAGCTCTCCAGATAGCTTTCATGTTTCAATGACCAGGGACTACAAAACAAGGGAAATAAATCCTTTTCACAAATATACTCATCTATATAAAATTAAAATTAAGTGTATCTTTTACTTCTGTAGCAATAGGTGTATATCTGCAGCTCTGAAAGATACTGCATGCTTACACCACAGCTTAGCTTTTCTTGCAGAGGACTCTGGGGCTGGATCAGTCCTGACATTCGTTCTAACAGTGGGGCTAGTAAGGCTGTCTAGTCAATACTTCAGCATGAGTAAGCTCGGCGACTGAATGATCTGGAACTACTTTCAGTTAATCTCACCGAATTCTTGAATATTTTAACAGACTTGGGTAATTTGGAAAAAGAGTCATTTCAGACAACCCAGGGCATTTCAGACAACTGCAGAGAGCTAACTAATCCTGTTTAGGTATAATTAGGGTGAGCTCACCTGGAAACAGAGGGATGAAGGTACCCTGGATGTGTCATACAGTTCTCTGCTGTTCTGGCAGTCACTGTGGTGAATGAGATGAGCTGAGACAGCTTTTACAGGCTGCTACGGACACTGTTTCACACCAGCATTGCTGCCTGATAGATTTAGAACTTTTGAAGTCCTTTGAATTGGTAGAGTTCTGAGCCGCCAACCTTGTCACTCGGACTAAGTTCCTAACTCCTCTCTCAGCCCCAACTAGCACTATGCCACTCTGTATTTAATCTTCTAAAAGATGTGATCATTATTGTATATAACAGCAGCACTAGGGAATTGTTTGCACAGACGGGATGTCTGGGCTTTCTGAGCTGTGCAAACGGAGTCTTCCACGGGAATGGAATCTTCAGAACAATGGACTTAGGCTATTTCTCAGAACGTTGAGCCCTGATGTATGCCTCATGGAAGGAAGCAGATGAGTGTGAGTGTGCTTCTTGTGAGCCACTCTCCCTTCAGCACAGAAAACTCATCCTCAGTTTGACTTGACTATCAGCAAATGAACTAATGTCTCACTTTGTCACTCATTAGGTATCTAATAAACACGTTGGCACTTTTCAGAACGTGTAAGCGAAAGATGCCCTTTACTTCTGGCCCCCCAACTTGTACACTCTCTGTTCCTGGTGGAACACAGACACAGGAAAACAATAATAAGCTTAGATAATGTACAAAAAGATCCTAAGACAGGAAAGTAATTTCTGAGGAGAATCTGTGTAGATTTTTTAAAGATATGAATTATATATTCTGGCATTGGAAAGTTTATAGACCATGAGATTTTTTTTTTCAGTTCAATTGGAATGTGCTTCACCTGTCAAATTTGATATTACATTTGTTTTTCGGATTCACCTCTCATTTATAAAGAATAATTTGAATGGATGGTTTTTACCCACTCTCTGCAGTAAAGTGTTAGCTTAAAATTTAAGCCTAGTCAAGAACTATACTCTTCAACAATTTCAGCTTCACTGCAGAAGAAGTAAGTGGGAGTCGTAATAAAGTACAAAAACTGTGCCTCAAACTTAGTTTGTAGTCAGTGGGACTTGGGAGAAGGGACTGGAAGTGAAAGCATCCCTCACACTGGTTTGGGGTTGCTAAGAACATTTTCTCGTAACTTCATGTTTGGTTGGAGTTACAAATGAAATGGCTTTCTGTAACATTTTCTCGGGACACCTGTCCAAATAAATAACACAGTTCTGTCATGTTAAAAAAACTCTTGGTGTAACGTGTGGAAGCACAAAGTCAGAATGTTTCGAGAATATTCTAGAAGGAGGGCGTGCTCTATCATTTCCCATTCAGTTAGCTTCGGTGATGATCATTCCATGTGTGGTGGGAATGTTTAAACCCCTTTCTGTTCACTGCAAAGTTAAAATCCATTCTCTGAAGGAAAGAACATCATAGATAATGATGCTTAACAAGCAGGATGTATGGACGATGCGTGCAACTCTGACCCATACCATCTCCTGGTTATTATCTTCTGTGGGCCTTCCTAATAATATAATTCGGTAGTCTCAAATGTCTAAAGTAAACGTGTGTGTGTGTGTGTGTGTGTGTGAGAGAGAGAGAGAGAGAGAGAGAGACAGAGAGACAGAGAGAGACAGAGACAGAGACAGAGACAGAGACAGAGAGAGTTTAGATTGGGATATTATACTTTAAGTGTGGGTAAATTCCCATACATAAAGAATAGATTAGGTAAGAAATGTGTCTGGACTTGGTTTATGGAGATTAAACGAAAGCCAGTTGGTTCAGGGCTCTTCATGCAAATTTATAAACTATGCAGGTTGATCACTGACAGATGTTCATGTACAAACAAGGGTTGTCTACTTTGTTTCTTATTCTAAGGACCCTGGCCCTGCAGAGCCCCTAGTGGTGAGAGCATAGAGTTCAGCAATGGCAGAGTATTGGTTCTTCACCATGGGGGCTTTGCACAACATTCAACATGGGGGCTTTGTAAGTCAGTTCAAGGAACAACGCTTCTTCCCAGTTGTTGCTTCCTTTATTAACCACATCATCAGTTCTTTGCCCTCTGGTCTCTAAAATTGTACCAATTTTGTTCTCTCTCTCTCTTTGAAATCAAGCACCTGGAAAACTCCAGTAACCACATGAACCGGGAGGTCACAGTTCACCCTGTTAACGCGGGGTACACACCTGCTGCTCTGTGAGAAATGAGGAGACAGGCGCTCATTTCTGGAGTTGTTTGGGATCTCTACTTCTCAAGGACACTTCTGTCCCTTCCTCAGAATCCGACCAACACTAGGATTCGCCATAACCACCGCTCCAGCGTGGAGCCAGAATAATTTTGAATGTGGAAAATCAAAAATTGTCACCAGGCACTGCAGAAACCTCCTTTTTCTATTTCCGCCATTCCAACGTGAAGAGTTTTACACGTTTGCCTAAGGAACAAACACACATCAGGTACTCCACTGTTCAACAGATCACAAGGATTAAAAGCCGGAGAGAGGGGGAACATTTTAAAAAGCATAAAGGGACAACAAGACAATACCGCCCTTTGCTTCTAACAACGCTCACAGTGAGAGTAGCTCTCTATTGCTCTTAGAGGATTATAAATGCCTAGTGGACTGCACACAATAAGTGGGGCTAACTTAAACAGCTTTTATAAGCAATTTTGACAGGGATTGTAATTTTTTCTTTTGAATAGTTTGGGAGACTTTCTACACAAACCAAAGAAAGAAGTTACATTGAATTCAAGCAAGGAGAGAACAGAAAATTCAACAGATGAGCATTTCAACATTAAAGTGTCAAAGAATCACAGAAACATTCGGTGCTAATACTCAGCTGGAATCCTAAGGTTTCATATTTGCAATCATAACCATTCACGGGCTCATCTGAACATCCTCGCCTGCAGGAATTTAGAGCTTCCTGACGCATAAACTTGAATCATTCACACTTTAGGGCAGGTAAAAGAGATCAAGCCCTTTAACCAATGTTTAAGTCTCACCACCCATGGGCACTTGCCTTTCAAGTCAACTTCACAGCTGCTAACTTATAAATCCTGCGATACCCATTAATGATCTGCATAAAGACCATGACGTGTTCAGCAGTAATTATGATGCTTTATGCATTCTTCTTCAAGGAAGATAATAGATATGTGATTCCCACATAATATATGAATATAATCTATTAAAGTATTAAATGTGAGAAAAATATGAACCATAATGTTATTCCTAATAAGTCATATAAAGGTGAAGCTAGTCCTTGGCATCAGAAAACAGAGGGGTTGTGATAGAATGAATCAAATATAACATTGCCTCCACGAATCTGAGAGGACAGAGGAGTAAAAAGTCACTGTAGAATAAAAAAGATACAATAGAGATTAAAGATCGTTTACAAATTAAGAATGTCTCAGAGTTATTGAACATGAAAAACATTTTCATTATTATTGCTAACTTTGGCCTCTCCTTATCAAACTAGAAAAAGTAATATTAAAACAATGTGTGATAGGGCAGCACTTCTGGGTACTGACCGCCCATCAAGAATATGTGACTTTACCCAGGCGTACCACGTCCAAGGTTATCAGACAATGGGTAGTGCTATTACATACAATAGATGCCAGTAGCAGATGGCAAAGAATGAAACTCGAGGCAATGTGGGAGAGTCTCACCTAGCCATGAGCAGGGGGCATCCACCATTCGTGCTCTCCCAATGACCCATGTCCTTTACAGTCTTCAAAACTGTGTCCTTAATTCTCCATTAATCACGTAACTGTTGACCACTCATTTTCCCCTCTTCTCTTCTACCCATCCTCTGAATCTGTTCTCAGTCCCTTTCCCCACCATCCCTGTTGTGAGCGAGGACTGTGCTCCATTTGGTTCCTATAAGGGGAGTCACACCCTGATAAGACTTGCCCCTGTGTATCCTTGTGTATCAATGCCACCATCACCTGATCTACAATGGTGTCATACTACAGAAAGAAACCTGAACCCATGAAACATAAAACCCTCCAGTAGCAGACCAAGCCACCGGTTTCATCTGCCCATCTTCGCAAAGGCTCCCCAGATCCACATTTAATACTCTGCTAAGCTCCTGTCCCCATCCGTGGCTTCTAGTCATCTGCACATTCAATACTGTGCTTGAGTTAAAGCCCGAAGGATATGAGGTAGCTTCATGATCCATATATTCAGAAATTTATCTATACTTAAGGCATAATTCATTATATTAAGATGATTTATGAACTGTTGAGCTGTGGTAAAGCAAGAATATTAACACGTAGTCCTTTCTTCATGACTAAGCAGTATTCCCAGCATTAAATGATCCCTGATATTTAGCAAATGAAATATTAAAACAATAGATGGATATGCATATGGAGGAATGAATGAAAAATGAATGAAGGAATGAATGAATATATGATAAGTACAAGTAGCTTCATAATGAAATAGATTTACTATTTGGATTCTCTATAAACACCCAGAGGCATGATCAGGTGACCCCATAGGCCACTTTCTCAGCTATTAATTTTTCTAGCATTACTCCCATGGTCCTGTATTTTTAGAATTTGAAATTATAGATATCTATGGGTCCTGACACTCAGCTTCACTTTTGTACCTCAGATATTTAAATGTATTCTCATTTGGAAAAGGTCTGGTTTTTAAGACAAAATTAATTCATGAAAATAATAATGCAGGAAGATAATAGCAATCTGTGATGCTTTAATTGGTATTAGACTAGCCACTTGGGATGTGGAAAATGTCCAAATGGATACATCAAGGTTTGTTCTGGCATATTTATTACAGTTAATATTTCAGCTATGAATTATCCTACTTTTAAAAATGCACTTCTCTCGAGTAATTTCCATACTGCTGCCTAACTGTCAGGGAATTTTTTCTCCTGGACTATTTCCTGGTGGCAATTATCCTATACCTAGGAATCACAGGCTCTCTTGACCAGCATGGTAGTGCCATTGAAGCAGCATCAAGTTTTCTATAGTGGAACATACCAAACAAATGATAAAATCATTGAGTCAGTCCCTCCTCCACCCGAATAATATGGTTATATAAGAGGGAAGGAGAGACTTAGCTATATTTACTATTCAGGATAAGTAATAATACCTCTTCCCTGACTTTTTCCCCTAAAGCATGAAGGCTGACTGTTTTTAAAGGAATCTTTTTTCCCCACACAAATTACAATATGGCTATACCACTTCCTACTATTTCCTACTTCTTTCCTCCCTCTAGCCCTTCCCACGTTCCCTTTCTTGTGCTCTCAAATTCATGATCTTTATTTCATTGATTATTATAACCTGGCTGGCCTGGAGCTCACAGTATAGTTCACCCTGCCTTGGAACTCACAGAGATCCATCTGTCTCTGCCTCCTGAGAGCAGAGGCTAAAGTGCATTAATGACCATGACTGGATACACCCCCACACACACACACACACACACACACACACACACACACACACACACACACACACACACACACACACATACACACACACACACATACACACACACACACACACACACACACACACACACACACACACACACTTTCTGTTCCTCCTTTGCCTTCTTCTGGTTCCTTGTGTACTTTTGAGTACATCTTGAGTTGGCTTAGTGGTCACATGGTCCTTTATGACTTCCCTATAGTCTAACAGAGCAGTGGTTTCCCTTTAGTTGTGTGGGCTGGTTTGGGTTGTTGCTCTTGATGTTGCTGCTGTTGTTGTCCAAGCTACTGATCTTCTTGTGTGCCTGGTATGGGGATTTTATATTTCTATTGCATGCTATGCTTTACATTTGCAAAGATGGAAAATTACTGTGGGACTCTGGTTGAAATTTTCCTCCAGAGAGGGCATACGTTTCCCTTTCTCAAAGGCATTTCATCAGTCCATGTACCCCTCAGTCTACTTTTAGGTATCATGGTGATTCAGAAGTACTCTGGGAATACTGTTCCGCCTCCTTTTTTCTTACAGTGCAGCACAGAGGTATGCAATCAGAAATAAAATGTGTTCACCAGGGTTATCTACTTGGTGACTGTGGTCTGTTATGACCACTGTCTGGGGTGTGTCAGAAAAGCCATGTACTTTCAATCTCTAAGATTTCCTGGTGTTGATATTTACCTCCCTGGGTCACAATAATCCTAGAATTAGACTCGTCTTTCCAGACCTTCATATTTCTCTACATGCTCTACTCTTCCCTTTTTCGCTGGATTTCTGATGTCAGAACACATACAATTTATAAATATTTTATCTTTGAAAAAAGGTGTGGTGAGATACTTGGAAGATTTTACTTAACCATTATTAAATAAGAGAGGCACATTCTAGCAGTTGAACTTCTTTGAGAAGGTTAATGTTGATAAGTCATCAAGATTTTGAAGCATTTCAGCTTTTTTCTTTGGCATTCTCCCGTTTATGGGGTAGCATCATAACAACTACCTTTGTCTGGTACACTACTGTACGTTCACTGTTATGAACAGATAGGGCGACTGTATTTTTCAGTTTTTCTGAGGTGGTCCTACTTTATACTGAACTCCTCCTAAGCATATCTTGGAGGTATTTCCTCCCATTGGTAAGAAGTTGGTAAGAAGTCTCATCACCTGAACCAAACAACTACCCTTTGCATGGAAATTTGAGTTTTAGTAAAGAACTCTTGGCTGTTGATGTCTTCAAGATAGAAGCATAAGGATTGTGTTGATTCTGGTGGGTCTAAAAGCTCAAAGCATTATTTGAAAACCACTAAATCACATTAAATTTCTCAAGAGTGTTTAAAATTATCCCTAGTTACAGTGTTGTGATATGTTCTCTGGCATTTCTATCATAAAGATGAGACATTAAGGGGGTAAAGTGTAAGCCTGACTGTAATGTTACCAGCTCATGCTGGAGTCCAGAGTCACTCTGAGGGCCACATTAAACTGAAGGCACACTCTATTACCTTCAAGGTAGATCATTTATTACCATAAGGAGGTCAAAAAGCCATCTTACAAAAACCTAGATCAATTTTAAAGCCCAGTGATATTGGAATTTAACGTCATCTAACACACCCTTGAGTTTCTCAGCTAGGTTTTACAATTTTCCAATCATATATATATTTTTAAAGCTTGTATTAGAATAGAATTTTCATATTTTTTCCTAAAATGAAAATTACCAGAGCTTCCAGAGACAAAACCACCAATAAAAGAGTATAAATGGATGGGCCCATGGCTATAGTCACATATGTAGCAGAGGATGGCCTTATCTGGCATCTGTAGGAGGGGAGATCCTTGGTTCTATGGAGGCTATTGTCCCAGCCCAAGTGTAGGAGGATGCTAGAGAGGTGAGGGGGGATTGGGTGAGTATGTAGGGTAGCCCCCTCTTAGAGCCAAAGGGCAGAGGTGATGGAATGCGGGACTTGAGGAGGGGAGACTGGGAAGGGGGACAACATTTGAAATGTAAATAAATAAAATAACCAATCAATAAAAATTTTTTTTAAAAAAAGAAAATTACTTATGGATTTCAACTTCATTGTTTCTTTTTCTTTTTTTTTCTATTTCCTTTCTTTGCCATGGAATTCATTCAAAGTTGGTTAAGATGTAATATCTGCCTGCACGTTCATCTGCTGGTGATGATTTTCTCTAACAATGATGGAGACAGTCTGTTAACAGGCAGGATGCATGATGGAATTATAGAGTGAAAAAGAGTGCGGGGTGAGGATATTTAATCATGAGACCATCCCTGCTTTGAGATTTATTAGCTATGTATTTCTACACACCACAAAACCTATCTTCCAACCCATAGATGGAGCCAATCTATATTTTATCACACTGCTAAGAAGAGTAAGTGCAATTACGCTCCCAGTAAGAAATTAATATACTCATTCAAATACTTTCAAGTCCGACTTCAAAATAAATATTTTCAAAAACAATATTATCTACCTCTCTGGGATTACTTCTATTGTTGTGATGCTATAAAGCATAAAAAGATGACAGATGTAATAATATAATGAGGCAATAAACATAGATATGTCACTGGCCTTTAAAATTCTATGGTTATCATCTTTCATAGAGTTAGGCATTTCTTGGGTAAAGCATGCGACAGTACTACATTTTTTTTCAAAGATTATATTAGAGTCACAGAGAACAAGGAAGTGGCTATATTCTTCACGCCATTCCTAATGCATTTCTTTCACTTAAGAGCAAAAACACACACGTTGCCACACATTTCAGTTGAAATGTGCTGTTTTTTTTAAAGAAAAATCACTTAGGTTTTATTTGTTATTCCATAAATAGGAATTATTAGCCTCAGCTAATTGCTGAATATCTATAAGCACTTTCTGCATCAGTTTCTGCTCAGCGTTTTTGTGATTTAGTGAGAACATTAACGTTGTGTTAGTAACAGCGAAATGAGCAAGGGAGGCTCAGCACACAAGCAAACAAGCTTTCCCACTGCAGGCCAGCCCCATTTCACACTGCCTGAGGCAGAACACACACACTCACACACACACACACACACACACACTCACATGCACATAGGCACATGCATGCACAAACACACACACTAATATTAAAATGAAAAGCAGATATAGGAAAATCCCAGCACACAGCTATAGTATGATCTGTCCCTCTATTAAAACAGAGCAATCATTAAGAGGCACTTTTGCAACTCAGCCTTAGAATTATACTAACAAACCCTTGCAAAGGTCACAATTGCACCTGGTAGGAAAAAGTCTTTCCTTCTTGATCACCTCAGTAAGATGTGTCTGGAAATGCAATCCTGGTGGCTAAAGGGGACTACAGCAATGTTTAGGCTCCAAAGTCATACTTCTGAGAAGATGATTCTTACAATGGAACAGCATAATAGGTTTGACCTCACCCACACTACTGGAGAGAATGTCCCAGATTATGTGGCCATGAAAATTCTACAACTCCAGCTCTCCGGTGAATTAAAACAATAACCAATCAATATCTCGATAACGTTTATTTATTCTGTCTCTCTATCCATCCATCCATCCATTTAATTGTTTGTGTTAAGCACACACACACACACACACAGAGAGAGAGAGAGAGAGAGAGAGAGAGAGAGAGAGAGAGAGAGAGTCACACATGTAGGAATGCCATAGCATTATGTGGAAGCCAGATAACTCACAGGATTCAGATTTCCTTTCACCATGTAAGGATCAAGCTTGAGCTATTAGGCTTGGTGACAAGCACCTTCCCCTGCTAAGACACCTCACCTACCCTCTGTGATATTTTTGTGGCTATTATAAAAGGGACTAAGTACAATTCTCAATGAATTTGTGCTTTGAAGGGTTTTGTTCAGCTACGAGGTTAAGTGTTGAAGAGCATCTTAGACATTTCTACAGTTGTTACATTTAACAAGATTTACTATTGTTGAATAATAATGTTCATACTTATTTATTGGGAAACTAGCCTATTTTGTTTTATTAACCCATGAACAACCTGCTTGACTCATGCACCTCCCTTAAGAGTTGAGTAAACCCTAACAAGTGGCCAGGAACCACTTAAGTAATTCATAAATTTTCTTCAATGGTTTAAACACCTAAGAGCCCCATCTGGTGTTTTCACAATAGCCCCATCTCACAAATGGTCAAGAAGTGCAAGTGCAAAGTGATACACACAAACCTCATTAGAAAATTCTAAAATTTACAGGAATTCCAATACAAAATAACTAATGAAAAAGTATTATATCAGTGTTTACAATGGAGTCACTATTATACTCAATGTATGCATTTACTAAAAAAAAAATCCCAGGCTATAAAAAATAGTAATTGTCAGTCAAAACCAATAAAAAATTATGGCCTATTTATAGTGTATTTGGAATTTTCATAAATTTTTACTTTAATACTGGTACATGAGTAGCCCCTCATGCTTATTACTGACCCAGGAACATCTTGCTTCATCAAATACAACTTTATTATTGTTTGTAATGTAGTTAAAAATAACTCTAAAAGAATGGGTAAACTAGATGGGAAATTCACGGATAGTCATAATTCCCCCACAGAAGCTGAAAACTCCCCACAGAAACCCTCTGAAAATTGCTACCACCACTTTTCCCAGTCTCTAACTAAAATTGTCATAATTTCTATGGGTTTATCCAAATCTTTGACTCTTTTAACTATACATGGAAGTTTATGCACAGAGACACAAGATCTGTTTGAGCATTCCTACAAACAGTAAGACTAGCAATTGTGCAGCTATTAGCATTTTAAAACATGCATGATGGTTGCCATGTTTTTAGGAAAATATTATGTTAAGATACTTACACTGTAATAGTTCACCATGGCAGAGCCTTACACAGTTAGTATTGTTGCCAGTGCTGCAACTTCGTGTCATCCTGGTTCTGTTCATTTTCAATAAGGCTATGAAGATTATTTATGTATGATATTTATGTATGATTGGAGGAGGCCCAGCCACAGTAACATGAGCAATGTGCTTTGTGCAAACCTCGCCACATTAAACCTCATCCAAAACATACAAGAAACTTGCAATGTGTGATTAAATATGTGGTCACTGTGGACTAGCCGAATTGATTTATAATTACCCATAACACGTGACTTTCTGATTATGCATTTTCACTTTATATATGAATGAAAAAACAAAGCCTTCTTATGACTGAACCTCAACCACAACACGTCTTGATATTCTTTATCATGAGATCTGCAAGAGGTCCCTTCAATCTGTTCATCCCTGTTGGAAACACTGAGGAAAGCAAACTGACCTGTACATTTGTAAGCAGGGACTAATTTATCCTCCTGGATTTGGATATGCCTTTTCTCCTTTACGTGCTATACTAAAAGTTGGCTAGCGTCCCTGAAGAATCAAATAGTCTATTCCTAAGCAGAAGATGAACAGTCGTGGGAGAATGAATAGAAACCAGAACATGCCCATAAGACTCCTCTGGAGTGAGTGGCGTACATTTAACTGTGGATGAACACGGTGTGTGTTCAATAATATCCCAATATCTCCACAGGAAAGTTCTAGCAGCAATACCCCAGAAGAGCCACACATATGATGTAAGCATTTACCCCGAGGCAAAGTTGAAGGACTCTTGCTGAGGTAAGACTGAGAGAACCACTGTGCAAAAGAAATGGAGGGGGATGATGTCAGGTGCACACTTCCAGTGGCCATGATGAGTGAAATGAAAAGGAGCAATCACTGGGCACCCTTGACAGTGTCAAATTAATGTTATCATTAATAACTTTTATCAAACTTTATTCATAAGCGAACTTCCTTATGCCTCATCAGATAAACCCCTAAAGCTATAATCTGGACGCATGTGATTTATGTCTGTGGTCCACACGAGGACGTGCAGGCTCTGCTTTCAACAAGTTCATCTGAACCCTTCAATCGGAAAGGAGGCTTAACTATCATACATTTAGTAATCACACAAATTGATCGTAGGTTGTAATTGAAGCTGGGAAATTGAGATTTCTAATCATAATACCCATGCAGATTTCCCTGACTCTTAGACACCGCGTCATTTGAAAATACATAATTTTATTTCTTTTAAGACAGAAAAGACGTAGCACACCTATGAGTCCTAGAAGCAGGCTGAGCAAACCAACTCCTACAAACATCCTGATGAAGCCAGTTCTCCCATTTCAAGTCTGGCATGCTTTAAAGAAGAAAACGAAAGCGGGGATGCACAGATTACAACCAATAACTTGTAAGCATATTTGAAAAATGAATCTCTCCTCCCCGGCCTCTCTGGCTCTGGCCTCTCTCCCTGTTTTCTCAGTCTCTCTCTCTCTCTCTCTCTCTCTCTCTCTCTCTCTCTCTCTCTCTCTCTCTCTCTCTCTCTCTCTCTCTCTCTCTCTCTCTCTCTTTCAGAGCTGGGGACCAGACCCAGGGCCTTGCGCTTGCTAGGCAAGTGCTCTACCACTGAGTTAAATCCCCAACCTCTCTCTCTCTCTCTCTCTCTCTCTCTCTCTCTCTCTCTCTCTCTCTCTCTCTCTCTCTCTCTCTACAGAGCTGGGGACACAGGGCCTTGCGCACACAGTGCTCTACCACTGAGCTAAATCCCCAACCTCTCTCTCTCTCTCTCTCTCTCTCTCTCTCTCTCTCTCTCTCTCTCTCTCTCTCTCTCCACACACACACACACACACACAGACCCACACACACCTCCTTTTCCTTCCCCCTGCCTCTCTGTCTCTATCTGTCTATCTTTCTGCCTCTCTCCCTGTTTTTCTCAGTCTCTCTCTCTCTCTCTCTCTCTCTCTCTCTCTCTCTCTCTCTTTCTCTTTCTCTATACACACACACCTCCTTTTCCTTCCCCTCGCCTCTCTGTTTCTGTCTGTCTATATTTTGCACACACACACACACACACACACACACACACACACACACACACACACTCCTTCTTCAGATTTTCTATGAACAAGATGAGGGAGAGAATGGAAATGACAGTGACAGTATATTTTCTACCAGAGAAGCGTCAGCAATAGACACAGAGGTAAAAACGTTAAAAGCAAGCAGGCGCTTGGCAAAACAACCCTTTGTTGAGTTTGGGCTAATCTCATCATTCATTATGGTAAGTCAACATCAATGCTTACTAGAAGCAAACTGCTGCGATACTGAACACCATGAGTGAAAGATGTGTCAACAGGTAAATCAACCGTATAGCTAAAATGTTAAATGCTACACATTACAACAAATCCAGTTCCATGGCTTCCTATAAACTATAAAAATTTTGATTCCTTTGTTCAATCTAAAAATCTGAGTTTTACACTGTAAATCAAATTTAACCAAATGCCAGATTTTCCTGTACTGAACAGTATTTCAAGATTTAACTTCTGCATGAGTTTAAAATATGAACAGGGACAGATGTGTATAAGATTCAGTGTTCTTATGCATTGATAAGATTCTCTGTTTTCAACATAGGGTTCTTATTGTGGTCACAATTTTTCATATTACTATACACATAATCTCTCTTCATTATCTTCTCCCTGTTTTTTGTACCCTTTCTCTCTTTGTCTCTGTGCCTCACATATACAATGCGTAAAATACGCACATATAATGATGGTAGAAAATTTAAATATGGCTTAAAGAGATATTTCAGATTCCATTTATTCGGCCTCTCTATTTATTTTTCTATATAAGTAGTTCATAAATATGAAACTAGTTTAATTTGGAAATCTATTTGTTTGATACAGAGGCAGTGGAAATATAATGCCAAGCACAAAGGCACAAAAAATTCAGTTCAATATTCACAGTGCAGAATAACAGTTTACCTACGAGATACAAAAGAAGCAAATTTGTATGATGATGTCACAGTGACTTCCTTATTCCATATCACCTGCTGAATGTCTTCAGGAGTCTGGATGGAAACATTCCTTTTGGGGAAGCATTTACTAATGAATCAGTTCAGTGTGGCCCATGGAACAATGATGAATAATGATTCTCTGAAGTCTATTTTTATCTCTTGGTCTACAGATCACAACATCCAGTAAATATTTCTCTATTTTGAGTCTCTACCATTGACTGTCACCAAAATAATCACCAAAAGATAAGTCTAGGAGTCTGGGGTTTTTCTTTTATTCACTTCTTATATTCATCTTATTATCAAATGCTGATGATTCTATGTCTCATCTCTCTACACGCATGATGTCACCACTTACTAACTTCAAACCCATAATCCCGTGCTTTCCTCTGATCCTTCGCAGCTGGGTACACTTAACTATAAATCAGACCTTTCTCCTCTCCTGATTATGTAAGAGTCTTTCATAGTTCATCCATGTCTAGAGAATAAAATCAAAATCTTTCACATGGAAATTTAAATGTCTTATAACACAGTTGCAAGTTCCTCCCACTCTGCTCCCCTCCCAAACCCCCCTTCCAAACCCCTCTGACATTCCCCTACACTGGGGGTCCAGCCTTGGCAGGACGAAGGGCTTCTTCTTCCATTGGTGCCCAACAAGGCCATCATCTGCTACATATTGCAGCTGGAGCCAGGGGTCTGTCCAAGTGAAGTCTTTGGGTAGTGGTTTAGTCCCTGGGAGCTCTGGTTGATTGGCATTGTTGTTCTTACGGGGTTGCAAACCCCTTTAGCTCCTTCAATCCTTTCTCTAATTCCTCCAATGGGAACCCCATTATCAGTTCAATTGTTTGCTGCTAGAATTTGCCTCTGTATTTGACATTCTCTGGCTGTGCCTCTCAGGAGACAGCTACATCAGATTCTTGTCAGCACGCACTTTAGCTTCATCAATAGTATCTAGTTTTGGCATATATATATATATATATATATATATATATATATAGGCTGTATACCCATGTAGGGTAGGCTCTGAATAGCCATTCCTTCAGTCTTTGCTCCAAACTTTACCTCTGTATCCCCTCCTATGAATACTTTTGTTCCCTCTTTTAAGAAGAAGTGAAGCATCCACACTTTGGTTCCCCTTCTTCTTGAGCTTCATGTGGTCTATGGATTGTATCTTGGGTAATTCGAGCTTTGGGGCTAATATCCACTTATCAGTGAGTGCATACCATGTGTGTTTTTCTGTGATTGGGTTACCTCACTCAGGATGATATTTTATGCACTGCGTTTTCTGTATCCATTCCTCTGTTGAAGGGCATCTGGGTTCTTTCCAGCTTCTGGCTATTATAAAGAAGGCTGCTATGAACATAGTGGAGCATGTGTCTTTGTTGTATGTTGGAGCATCTTTTGGGTATATGCCCAAGAGAGGTATAGTTTGGCCCTCAGGCAGTGCAATGTCCAAGTTTCTGATGAATTGCCAGACTGATTTCCAGAGTGCTTGTACCAGTTTGCAATCCCACCAACAATGGAGGAGTGTTCCTCTTTCTCCACATTCTCACCAGTATCTGTTGTCTCCTGAGTTTTTGATCTTAGCCATTCTCACTGGTGTGAGGTAGAATCTCAGGGTTGTTTTGATTTGCATTTCCCTGATGACTAAGGATGTTGAACATTTTTTTAGTTGCTTCGCAGCCATTCGATATTCCTCAGCTGAGAATGAGTTTCAATCCCATGACTGAGACTTGATCTATGCCTCCAAGCTTTTTCATAAGCTGTTTCCTGTCACTATGACTGTTAACCTAGTCAATTCTGAATTTTTGCATATGATTCAAGTTATAAATTGATCACAGTCAAAACTGAGGAATTTCTTATTTCCCAAGGCAGGCCATTTCACTGAGACTAACATTGAGTATGCTTTGCTCTGGTCTTGGTTGTATTTCTTACAATCACACAAATATTTTTTTTTCTTTTCCTTGCTCTGTCTTCCAATAATTTAAGACATTTTATTCTTGTGCTTCTATTCTCAGGGGTTAATAGCCACAAATCCAATATGAAAATCTTTTTGCAACCCACTAAAATTGGGGTCTGAAATTTTATTGGGTATGGCCGGTTGAAGTGTTATCATTCTAACAGAAAACTCAGCTCCTCCCTTCATACAGGGTACTCCCCAGAACAACTCCATAGTTGAGAGTTGTTCTGAAGCTCCTGGAAGATTTGACAAGATGTAGATTGTCTGGATCCCTAGAGATGTGATTTGGGACACAGTTGTGCTTCATACATTTCCTGGTCATCATTTCCAAAGCTCTCTGAGTTTGTTGGAAAAATACACTGAGTCTTCTTAACCTTTCCACCAAAGTAAGAAATTAAAACTACAC